>NW_012102144.1:1716013-1725879 GCF_000951045.1 Mandrillus leucophaeus | reverse complement strand
ATATACTAATAAATTAAAACCTATCCAACTGAATTTGACATCATCTTTGGTCATGGCTGGTAGAATTTGGAGTGTATAGCCCCCTCTTCCAATAACTTCATTTTGAAACTAAATCTACCTTACTCACCGTATTCCGTAACTAGTGAATAATATTCATCATTAACCTGAAGATAATAGTGAATTAACTAGAATGAGTTCATCTCTCAGTTCCACTGCAGCATCTTTTCAGCATTTTCCTCTCTGAGACGATCTCCTTTGCTCTTTGTACCTGCCTTGGCCCAGGCAGGTGAGACCGTGAGGTGTTCTTGGCAGGCATAAGATTCTTGAATGTTCCTCAGAGTTCCTCAGAGAACTTAGTTCTATTGTTCTAGACCAGAGCTGCCTGCCCCACTCTTCTAATGAAATCACATTTTGCTTAAATCAGTCAAAATCAATATCTGTCTCTTGCACTCAACCCCATCTCATATTAAAAAATTAAGCAAAATGTCGTATATACATTGCATATATAATATATAACCACATATTATGCGTACATATATTATTTAATGAGAATATATCATGCTAAGCACTATTCTAAGCTCTTAGCATGTAGTTATTCTTTTATGCTTACAAGTTTATGGTGATACCCTTCTCTGCACACATTTCAGCACTTCCATTTTGATTCCCTGTTTTTCAATGCATTGATCTCTTTCCCACATACTTTATCATTTTCTTACTAGGTGTATTACTTGTCTGTTTCCTTCCACTGGAATGGGAGCTCACTGATATATCTTAAATGCCTAGGATAGTCTCTGACACATGGCAGGGGCTCAGTAAATAAGTCTAATTAATTGCCTAATTATTGAGCTACATACTATTATTTAATTCATTACAAATATTTCTTTAAATCCACAAGGTTCTCTGACTCACCTTGCAGGACATGCTTACATAAAATGTTTTTTCCTCTCTTTAAAGCTTTTAAAGTATGAGCTAGATTTTCACATCTGTGCCCTTTCCCGGCAACAGGGGGCTAGATGAAATGACCTCCTGAGAGCTGTCTGGCCCTTGGCATTCTATTTCAGTTCTACACAAATGTCCTAAAAGTAATTTGTGGAGAAATACTTTTCTTCCTCCTCTCCCTGATTGCAGTGTACATTTATCTAATTATTTCCTTGGTAGATTGACCTAGCTTTTAAGAAGCACCATGTTGGCTCTTATGCATTTTCTCTGAGCACTCACTTTATAAAACTAAGAGACTAAAGACTCAGCTCTCTAGGGAATTAAATTGCATTCAAATAAGATTAAGGATTTTTGACTCACAAAAGCAAGGACAGAGGCTGAGAACTGTTCATTTGTTCAGTTGTTCAGCAAACTAATCCAGACATGCTATTCACAAAAGGGACTCAGAATTGGTCAGGGAAGAAAAACGGCTGTGGAGGGATGAGCGGGCTGGATTGAGTTAGGGGAGGCTTCTTCTTTCCAGGGCTGAAACCCTGTCCCTTACTTCTAGATGGTGGATGCTTCATTTCTAAATAGAGTTGGTTGGGCCCCATGTCTTTTCACTGAACTCAGTGCAAGCTTTAGATCAGATTTTCCAAGCCGGGCAAGTGGTTAGTTCCTCTGAAGAAGCATTAGATTGACGAAGTGGCATCAGGTGGAGAAACAGTGTTAATGTGTATCTAAGGAGGTTAGTCTGTTGCCCCTTGGTTTGGAGCAAGATTTCTTAACCTCTTATGGGCCATGGATGCCTCAGAATAATACTTTAAATTGCATAAAATAGGTAGCATAAGATTGCCAAGAAACTAATTAGACTGAAATATATTTGTAAAAATATATTTAAAAAACAGGTCAGTATACATGTATTTATCAATACATTAAATATCAAGGGCTAGTAGTAGAACTGATAAACACTATAATTTTAAAGTGTGGATGAGTTTAAATGATAGTTTGAAGTATCTCAACAACTGGAATGTGATATGAAAATATCTACAAATTACAGAAGTGCTAAAGTCACAGGTACAGCTAATACTACTGTGGTTTGTTGCCTGCATTCATCATTGAAAGAAATGCTAAATCTCAGACATGAATAAAAATAATGATGTAATTTTTCTTCCCATTCAAGTTCATGGACATCCTCCAACTTCTTCCCCAGATTAAGAACTCCTGCTGTAGAGGCTGGAGTGACAGAGTCCATGAAGCCTCTGCTCTAAGCAGCACACCCAGCTTCACTGTGAGATGCCTGTGCTTGCCAACATTTGTTCTAACTATTCCTAGTCCAGTAAGAAAATCTTCTTGCTGGCTTAGGTCAACAATGAGAAAGCCTGAAAAGTTGGAAAACTATCAGTACCTGCTATGTCTGTTTTATGCTTAATGAAAAGGCCTCTTTAGACTGGCAGGCAAAGGACCCCAAGTTGTCGTAATTGAATAAGGAAGAGTTTTGGCACTGGAGTGACCAACTTGTCCTGATTTGCCCAGGACCATCCCTGTTTTAAACAGGAAGCCACATGCTCCAGGAACCCCTCAGTTGCCAGTAAACCTGGATGACTGGTGGGTGCTTTGGAGTCAGAAATAACCGTGCGATCTTGGTCAACTTACCTATCTCTCTGAACCTCAGCATCTTAATCTCAAAATGGGAACAAGAAGACCTAACCCACAAGACTCTAATAAGGGTTAGATGAGGTTAAATTTACAAAATGCTCAGCACAGAGTTCGTCACATTATCAGCATTCAAGAAACAGTGGCTATTGGTATCATTGCTGCTGCTGTTACCCTATTAACTTCCTTCTCTCTGCTGGAGTCCATCCCCTGGGAACAGCCTTACCTTCCTTTATGCCCATGTAAATTGCATGCAGTCTTGAAGATCCCCTGAAAGTCCACTTTTTCATAAGAACTTGCTAATGTCGTGTGCATTGATGAAACAATGTATTAGGTTGAATCATAAGAAACCGACAGTATCGTAGGACAAAAAGAGTCAAATACTGATAATATCACACATTTCAACCAATTCTTTCCAATTAAGATAATTTGTTAAATGCTTAAGTAGAATTATTTTTAATGTGTCATAAATTGCATTTAAAAATTCACAAATCAGAGAAACCATAATTTTGCAACTGTATTTGCTCAAGAGACAGTAGCCATTGTGTATCCCTTGCTTTCTGGCAATGAATACCATACCACTTTGTATTATTCTTATGTGCATATATCTTGGGCATCATCTCAGCCATGTAATATTCTCCTATAACTTTTATAATATCCAGTGTTACAAAGAAACATATTGTGGATTATTGAAAAGGGGACTTTAAATGTCACAGAGACTAAATGGAGAATGTATATAGCTGATGTTTGGGGCTGAAAGGAACATTATTAAGAAGCCCAACTCACCCCACCCCCCAGGCAGGTGTGGTGGCTCCCACCTCTAATCCTAGCACTTTGGGAGGCTGAGGCAGGAGGGTTGCCTAAGACCAGGAGTTAGAGACCAGCCTGGGCAACAAAGTAAGAGAAGTCCTACTACAGAAAATCAGAAAACTAGCTGGGCATGTGGAGGCATGCCTGTAGTCCCAGCTACTCAGGAGGATGAATTGGGAGGATTGCTTGAGCTCAGGAGGTTGAAGTTGCAGTGAGCCATGAGCCATGATCATGCCACTGCACTCCAGCCTGAGCAACAAAGCAAGACCCTGTCTCAAACAAACAAACAAACAAAGAAGGCCCCCCAACTAAATCTCTGGAGTGGCACTGCCCAGAATAAGAGTCCTAGCTTCGGGTGGTTTTTTAGCACCTGAAAAGCAGTTAGTCTGAATGAAGATGTGCTATAGTGTAAAATACACACTTAGTAGTAAATAAAGGATATAAAATGCATCATTAATAATTTTTATAGCGATAACTTCTTGAAATAATTTTGACACATTGCACTAAATATATCCAATATCATTATAAATCTAGAATGTATCCAAAATATAGAACAATATTGATTAAACTTCACCTTTTTCTTTTGGCTTTGTTTAATGTGGCTACTACAATATTTAAAAATTCATTTGTGAGATAACACAAATATCCATCAATAGATGAACAAATAGACAATGTAGAACATACATGCAAGGGAATGTTAGCCTAAAAAGGAATGACATTCTGATATACTTTACAATATGGATCACCTCTCAAAAAGATTAAGCTAAGTAAAGTAAGTCAGATGCAAAAGCACAAATATTGTATGATTCTATGATGTGCGGTGCCTAGAACAGGCAAATCCATAGAGAAAGAACAGATGTGCCCAGTGTGCTGGGGAAGAAGGGAATCGAGAATTATTGTTTAATGTGTACAGAGTTTCTGTTTGGGGTAACGAAAAAGTTCTGGAAATGAATAGTGGAGATGTTAGTACTACATTGTAAAGTGTACTTAATGCCATTGAATCATATGCTTAGAAATAGTTAAAAAGGTAAATTTCATGTCATGCATATTTTATCACAATTTTTAAAAATTCATATGTGGCTCACGTGTGTGGCTTACATTATATTTCTATTGGATAAAGCTGCTCCAGAGTTTAACAAAGGGCCAGGCAAATGTGCCCTTCCGTCTGAGATACTGGTGGTGGTTAGGAGGTCAGCTTCTGGAGTCAGAAGAGCTTAGGGTTTGAGTTCTGATGGCTAAAAAACCTTAGTCAATCCAAGAGCCTCTGACAAGCTCAGTTTCCTCATCTGCAAAATGGGGATTATAAAAACATACCTCATCATTTTAAGTGTAGGGTTATTGTAAGGGTTGTTCTTTTCAGCGTAAGTTTAGAGTTGTGATAAAAGAATGTATATAGAGTGAGGAGAAGAAACACAGAAGGTGCTACTGAACAGATGCACTCATTGCCACTATAGATGAAAGTGGGGCCTTCCATTTTGATCGAGACCTAGCTATTCTGCAAATGCCTGGGAAACAACCCAAAAGGCTCAATAGCATTCCACTTACCTGAAACCTTCATCAGTAAATGTGTCCCCCTTTCTGGAGACTGTGGAGAATGAGTTCAGGTCTTCCCCATATCAATAGTGCTCATTTCAGAACTTCCCTTTCCTGTTGTCCACAGGCATATCACCTCATAATGTGATATATGCTTTCCTAAAAATCCTCTGTTGGACAAAAGTAAGCCCTAACAATAACCAAGATCATGTTTTATAAAGTTAGGGACAGACCACTAAAAACTTACCCACCTTTGTAACCAGAACATTAACAAAAACAGTTGGTCTGTGGGGACCAACCCAGGCAGGAAACTTAGCAAGGCTGCAGTCTGCTGCGATGGATCTTAAAAATGTACTCACATACATGCACACACTCACAAATAAAGTGGGAATTCTGGCAGTGCCTTGGCTACGGCAGCACTGGCAGGTGCAAATGGAAGTGGAGCTCTAAGTAGTGGGGCTGCCATTGAGGTGGGCATGGGAGGAAGTACAACCTGTCATGAGTTGAGAGCTGAGCAAGGCTTGGGGTGCCCATCTTTGGAGAAGGAGCCCCAGGTGTGGGGACGTGTGTTAAAATATTCTTTAAAAACAAATGAAAGGTCTCCTGCTGTCAATACAGAAGGCCAAGGTGAGGACATTTTCCTGTTTTGCTGAAGCTTTCAACTGGACTCCTGCTAGTCCAATTCCCCTTGCCTAGGAGAAAAACATCACATATGAACCAATGTCTTCTGCGTTACGTGAAGGACATTCCCCTGTTATAGTAACAGATGGCCTAATTCATATTACAGAACCACACATGTCTGTATTTTCTTCATGCCAAGGGCAACGCTATATATATTATTCTACTTAATAGTCACAATATCTCTAATAACTTGTGCTACTATATGCCCATTTTAAAGTTGATTACTATGTTCAAGGATCCCACAGTAGCTTTGGGATTCACATTCATTCAACTTATCTTAAAAACCATCCTCTTAACTACCACACTATATTTTCTGTCATTTTAGCCATTTGGGTTATGACCAATGTGACCAGATTCCTTGGCAGATTTTAGAGTAAACCTTGCCTAAGCTCACCCCTCAACAAATTTCCCTTCCCGTTTCTGAATTCACTGTTAATCATACAGTGTTAGTGGAGGTAGATGAAATGATCCAAGCATATATATACATTTTTTTTTCTCTAAAGTACTTGGGGGAGGTGGAAGCTGTGTGTTGTTATCTAAGATCTCTAACTCTGAGGCTATGATTGAATTTATCTCTTGTCATGTATGAACATGAAAATCATCAGGTTATAAGTTATCTGTGTGCTACTGAGATTTCAAATGATGAGCTAAAGAGAAATATGTCCAAGTAGAACTGGGTGTATGCCCCGACTACCCAATCAGTTACTATTATTATTCATAATATGCAAGTATGTTGAATACAGCCATACTTAACCAGTATGGCCATACATATGGTTAAGTATGGCTGTATTCTTAAATTTAAATATTTCTTTAGTAGTGGGTAAACAGCCACTGCCCAAGCCCTCCAAACTATCCCCTCTATGACCTTAGCTTCCCTGGCCCCTTCTCTGTGTCCCTCAGACCTTCACATATTTCAGAAACAAAGTGCCTTGCTTCCTAAGTGGGGGCCAGCTCTTCAGCTAGCGTCTATTCTCAGTGGCCAATTTCTCTACCATACTGCCTATTAAATATTTTAAATATTTCCCCTACCTGATTCTCATTCTATAGCTATAGAATGTGCCTGAGATCTCAGTGGCCCATTTTTATATTGACAGATTAGGGAAAATAGAGGGAAGTGAAGAATTGGAAAATAACCTGACCCTGCCCAACAATTAATCTATTATTGGAGTATAGGGGTATATGTTTAAAATGGTTTAAATTCATTTATATAAAAGTCTTTTAATCCAGGGTTAAAGAGTCACATGAACTAGGCAAATTTAGCCTGAAGATGAGTTTTTTGAGTGGCCAGGAGAGTGCACAAATATCGAATTCACTCATGAAGCCAAAAGAAATGCATTTATCACTACTTCTCTCTACTCTTTTATCTTGTCCTAATCCTCACCTGGACATTTGGAATCCCAGCTTGTCTGTGGTTTGAAACCCTTGTTATAAATACATATAATGCTATATCCGTTCTGGTAGTGTTCACTCATCCATGCAGGCTGACACCCAGCATACCGTCCATGACTTGCACTGTGATACTTCTATTTAGTGTTAAGAAATGGATGTGCAAGGCTACGTGCAGAGGTAGCCAATTAAGATTAATTAACCATTTCACCAGACTTATACAGGTCTAATTAGATTTGATTCATCTCTAATTTTATTACCAATGAGCATATTTTGATGATTACTTTAAGTCTTGTTAACTTCAGGGCAGACAAATTCTTATCTCTTCCCTTGGACTGCTTTTCACTTCCTTCATTTCAGGGATGAGATGATGGCTCATCTCAAAGACTCTATGTACCCCCTAAGTCTTCATGCCATGAAATGAAGCCCATTTGAGAATGGGGGATGGGATCTTGGTCACTGGGGTAGCTTCTGGCTTCGGGCCACCTCCCTGGATTATTCAAGTGGAGCCAGAGTTGGTGAATGTCCAGCCACAGACATCCAGAACCAAGGCCAAGGGGGAGACGCTGGTTTGAAATAATTGCAGAAACCACCACTGGCGCCACTGACTTGGAAGCCCCAAGTGGAACCACATGACTTCGGTTCAGGCCCAGGTGCCCCTTGACCCACTAGACAGCACTCTTGTGTTAACTATCAAAGGAGCTCCGAGGAGCCAGAACTAGTGTAAACCTGGTCCTTTGAGTCACTCCTCTCAGCCACCCTGCAAGAGTTTTTAGAAAGCTTTGGGATTTTCAGAATAAACAGCAATCCCCAACCTCTAATTTTCCCTTTGCTGCATTCTTGTAATTATCCTATTAGCGTTAAGCTGATTGTATGTTTTTGGTATATTTACTGAGTACCTATTATGCGCAAAGCACTATGACAATCCTGGTAGGGGGATACAAAGGTGAACAGGACACAGATCCTGATCTTTGAGCATGGTAAGTTTCATTTGGAGCCGACCTGATAGTGAAGGCTGGAAGGAAATCTTCAGAAGAGTTGTAAGGCACCAATGAGAATCAGTGGGAGAGAATGCTGAGATCATGTCATGACATGTACTCTGGCACAGCAAGGGCGGGTGGCAGAGTATCCTCCCTGACCAACAGTCTAATAAGGGAGACCGTACTTTTAAAATCCCCCACACACCTATAATCACATACAAAATGGAGAAAATAATCACTACAATTTACTTTATACCAAATACATGCAAGATGTTAGGTTGGTGCTTAATAAGCGTTTACTCTCATCTCAAGAATACTCGGCATTGTCTCATCTTGGTCACTAATAACTATTTTTATACCCTGAATTTGACGTGCGTGATCTTCATGGTTATCCCAGCTGTGGATGCAAAGATACAGACTCATGTTTTTATAGTGTGGCATAGGAAGAGTGCACTAGCAGTTAGAAGACTCAGATGCTCATAAGCCATTTGACATTTATAGCCCCCGACTTCCAAAATGTAAAATGTTAGGGGCAACCTGATGATTTCTCAAGTCCCTTTCAGCTCTGCAAGTCCTATCTCATTTCATTAATGTGTGGATGGACTAACAAAAGTAGCTGATATAAAATGACCAAAACCATATGCATTTCTCCTCTCCAAAAATATCCAAGAACGCTAATTGTTTGCTGTCATCCTGAGAAAGAAAAGGGATGTTGCTGAAGTGACCCCACACAATTCATCTGGGTAGATTTTGGAGTCTCCTAGGTCTGGAGAAGATACAGTCAGGAAAGTTGCCTAGGGTACAATGACCTTAATACACAGAGTAAAATGAGAGAGTTATTTGTCTCTAGTAGTTGTGACCAGGTCACTGAAGGCATGTGGGGAGAATATGTTCTGATAAAGGCTACAAAATTCTTAACACTTTTAATTATGTTTGAGGCACACAGCATTATAGAACCAGCTGAGTCGCATTATTGAAAACCTTGTCAGCTGCCAGTCAGTGACCCAGCCAGCCAAGGAAACTCTTGGGAAAGTTTGCTCATTTCTTTATTCAGGCTGTTTGTCCATCCATGTAATTTTAGGAGTGTCTTTCGAGCAATCCAACAGCCGTTAATCCTAACAAACAATAGCTTTTTAATTCCAGATTTTCCTTCATAACTTTCCACATAAGAGTTAGGCTAGAAGACAGCAAGGGACTCTTCTAGTTCCATTTTTCTATCCTTTCCAGAATACTGTTTTAAACAAATACAAGGGCATTTGGTGTGTGGCAGCAGGAGGGTATATTCCTTTTCTTAGACGAACATCCTAGATATTATTCCTTAGTTAAACTGTGTTGGAAAACACATTGAAACTTAAAGATCTAGAGGATGTCATTTTATTTTATTGATTTGATATGATTTTGATGCATAATTACATTTGAGCTGAAACAGTAGTTCTCAGGTTAAAGAAAAAAGGTTTTAAAAGCTGTAACTTTCTAAGCTTAGTATTAAATTTTGTAGGTTAGAGGGAAGGAATTTGCATTACTTCGTGGGTAACTACTTACCTTCTAGTTGAAGTGAGAAAGAAAAACCCCAAAACTTGCACTGGTAAAGCCACACATTGATACTTGTGCCAAGGACAGCAGTTCATGTTTCAGAATGTCAAGTGTATGAAACAGGCCAGCCTATGAGGATATTAATGTCATGCCTCAGAACACAATAGCATTCCATTAAAAGATAGTCCCTTGGTGTTTAAGTGTGCCAATCAGACATAAGGTTTTGTTCCCTCAAGAAACATTTTGGCTAGGTGTAGTGGCTCATATCTGTAATGGGAGACTGACATGGAAGGATCATTTAAGGCCAGCAGTTCAAGACCAACCTGGTCAACACAGCAAGACCTTGTCTCAAAAAAAAAAAAAAAAAAA
>NW_012102144.1:1687807-1715545 GCF_000951045.1 Mandrillus leucophaeus | reverse complement strand
AGAGAATAGAATGATCTGAGAAAGGGAAAACCATCTCTTTCTTTTGTGCTCTCTTACCTTTTTCTTCCTTCATCCATGTGCCCTGTCTTTTCATCTCTTAGCACCTCATGGTGTATAGGGAGAAGTCAGCCACATGAATATATTAGGTGAACAGCCAGCACTCATGGAATTTGTCAATCTCTACCAAGTCAAGATAGGTGTCTCAGTTATCTATTGCTGCATCCAAAGCTTCTGAGCTTAAAGCAGGCATTTTATTTGCTCATGATTTTGGGTCAATACTTTGGGCTGGAGTCAGATGGGTGGTTCTTCCAGCCTCAAACATAAAACTACAGTTATCTAGCTTAGGCTAGATGGCCCATGGTGACCTCACTCATGTGTGTGGTGTTTGATGCTGGCTGTAACTTGGCTCACATACCTCCAGAGAGATACTTTTGCTTCTTCATATGGTGACAGCATTTTGAAAGACAAGCTCCAATGCATAAGCCTCTGCTTGCATTACATGTTTTGATGTCCCAGTGGCCAAAGCTCAGTGTGAGAGATGACTGCACAAGGGCATGGAGACAGAAAGGCATGTATCACTGGGGGCCATAACTGAATAACCTGCCACAATAGGCAAGAGTAGATGGCAGAAACAAACTTTTTATAATTGAACTATGTAGCATGGGTAATGGAATAGAGGAAGCAGACTCCAAGACTTGGGATACTGCTTTTGCTTTTGGCTTCTGAAAATACAAAGGAGAATGATGCTAGCATTTTTTTCTGAGTCCAGGCTCTATTTTCCTTAAATGTTCATTTTTGATGGGTCTGAATTAGTTTCCAGATATTTCCAAAAGCACCTGTTATGCACAGTGAAACAAAACAGAACTTCCTTTTTTCTTGAGTGAGGTCATGAAGTGCTATTGCTGTGAGCAGAAAGACATAAGTCTAATGTTTTAGGAGTCAATTATTTAAAAAGCTAACAGTGGCATCAGTGATCCACTCCTGGGAGATCAAAATGGGGAAATTCCCTTGGTATGCCCACTAACCTGAGCATTCCAGCTATGTAATGGACATTCTAAAACATACTTACTTTAGAGAGATTTGTCAAAGGGACCATGTGTAAGATCAGAGAATTGCAAAGTTGAGAAGAATTTCAGCAGTTTCCTCTTTGGTAGTCAACTTGTGGTCTAAGTTATTCAAGACAGATGGACCCTCATCCCATTTTAAAGTCTTAAACTGATGTTTGCCTATTGCCAAATTCCTCTCCCCCACCACACATCCTTTTGTTGTGATATAAAAGAAATAGTAATCTCTGGCTGCTTGATCTGTTTATAAGCCTACACAACATAAATGGAACCTGGAAATGTTTTAGAATTTGGCCAAATCCATACAGGACTTGTCATAAAAGACAGAGAGACAGAGAGAAAGAGAGAGAGAGAGAGAGATCCATTCATATGTAACGTATCTTTCATAATCAAACTAGCATTTAATTTAAGATGCATGTGCCTCTACTAAAAATTTCCTCATGTATATAATAACAGGAGCAACAAGTAACATTTATTGTGTGCTTATTGTGTATCAGGAAGTGGAAAGAGTGCCTTGGAATTTGGGATTTCAGCATAGAAATTGTGTGTCAGGCTAGGTTCATACTGAACAGTAAGCTCACCAACAGATAAGGGAGATATTAACAGAGAAATACAAGTCAATAAAGCAGCCATTAGGGACTGGGCAAATATCAGTCCCATCATTTTACAGCAAAATAGAAAGCCACGGGCCAGGAAGGAGATTTGTAGTAATTCTTATATTGTGAAAGTTTCTTTCCCAAAAAATATCTGAACATACTCACAAAACTTTGCACACAATTTCCAGTGTTCTTGCAGAGAATGAAACCTAATCATAGGCACCTTGGACTCCTGGATTAAGAAAAAGAGAGAAGGAAAGAGAGGGAGCATGATTCTTACAAGGAGCCTTCTGTGTGGCAGGCACATGACATACATATCAACACACCTTCACAGCGGCTTTAAAAGACAGAGCTGTGGTCCCCATTTGGCAGATAAGGAAACTGAAATTCCCTGAGAAGTTAAACATCTACAGAGATCATACAGCTGACAGGTAGTAGGTAGGGATTCAAAACCGCTTCTTCCTGTTTTCAGTCTTAGCATTTCAATCTACCATGAAAGATCAAAGAGAGATTGAAAGACTAAAATACAACGGGGACAGGCATTTTTACAAGAGACAATTTATATTAGAAGCTACCTAATTATCCAACAATAGTTACCATTAAATATATCATGACTCATCCATACAAAGGAATATTGTACAGCATTAAAAGTCATATGTTCACACAGCATTTAATGATATGGAGAAATGTTCCCAATAGTTAGATCAGAGTAATATTTACATATTAATATTAAGCATAATCTGAACAGTCATGTATTACTTAACAATGGGGATACATTCTGAGAAATGTGAGAAATGCAACATTGTGGGAACATCATAGAATGTCCTTCCATAAACCCAGATGGAATAGCCTACTACTACACACTTAGGCTATATGGAATAGCCTATTGCTCCCAGGCTGCAAACTTGTACAGCATGTTTGTACTGTAGGGAATACTGCAGGCAACTGTAATACAATGGTAAGTATCTATGTGTCTAAACATATCTAAACGTGGAAAAGGTAATGTGTTGTGCTACAATGTTATGATGGCTACTGTATCACTAGGTAATAGGAATTTTTCAGCTCCATTATAACCTTATGAAATCATCATCATATATGCAGTCCCTCTTTAACCAAAGTGTCATGTGGTGCATAACTGTATATGTAATGTGTGTTTATACCCACACACACACTTAGGGAGAAAACTTTGACAATGGAAAAGAAGTTACTTTTGTTTTCTTATTCATTCATCCTTGTATTACAATGACCACTTATTATTTTTATAATCAGAGAATAGTCCACCTTTTTTAAGTTGAAGTATAATACTTAGATGTTCAAACTATTTTCTGAAGGAAGCTGGAAAGAACTATAGCACTATCCCTTTTCAGTGACGGGAAAACTAAGGCCCAAGCAAGTGACCTAAATTTCAACAAGGGCTTGCATAAAATTGCTTGCAATGTTGTAATGTATAGCATAGTTTTCCATTTTTCCTTTTTATGGCTCTTATGGAAGAATACAACCTTATCTGGAAAACAAAATATTCTTGAACTGAAGCGCTGTTCTGAATCTTTGTGGTTACCATGTGTATATGAAAACTAATGTAGGAATGTAATTAGAAAGACAGATTGCCCAGGCCCCTGCAAACTCTGTCTATTGTCCTTCCCTTCTGTAGTCCTTCAGTGCATCTCACCAAGGGGTTGGGGGCAAGGGGCATCCAGTTTCACCCCATCCAAGATTTGAAACCATGAGAGCAAGGAATCCAGCTTCCATTTTGGAAGGCAATTTATTGAAAGGGGCTCCTTTGTAAGAATCTCCTTCCTATACACCCCTTCTAGAGCCTGAGGCGGCTTAACAGCAAAACACCCAAGGGGCACAACTTCCTGAGAAGAACCCACCAAAGAGACTCTTTCTGACAAATGTTACAATGCATAGATTTCATCTTCTGGAGAATATTCAAATATGTGTACATTTGTTTCCCTAATTGTCACAAATATTTACATTGTCCTTATCAGTAGATTATATTACATATTTATTTAGAACTATCATTTACAGTGCTCTCCTCTAATTGGGAAATGAACCAGCTGTTTGGCACTTAAAAGAATATGTCATGTCCTCTTTGAGTGATCACTTAAAGAGGACAGGGATTATAAGTATTTACTTGAGGATTTCTAAAATAGAGCTGACCAGTTCTAGGCAGAAAGAAAATGATTTCTTAGGAATCTTCTGCTACAGTAGATTATAGAGACACATGGGAACCATGATGAATGAAAGAGCAGTTATTTGGGATTAAATGGCATTTGTCACCAATTTAAATGGGACTGAGCAATTGTATAGCTGGTGTTTGAGTTTGAATTGCGCTATTTACTTGGTCACAATCCTTCCTGTTGGGTGTGTGATAGTGTTTATGCAAGTCCATGGGGTCACTTCTTGACTTACTAACTAGTTTGCCTCTTAGCAGCTCAAGGGACTTTCTTCAAAATTGATTGTTTATTTCAAAGGGGAAAAAAAGCTCTTTTAAGTTATTTTTGTCATTAATTCACATTATAAAAACATAAAAAATAAAATGTCTGAAGTTTTTTAAATGGCTAATTTCCATTATTTAACGATATTGTATATAAGTGGGGAAAATACTTAAAACCAAGTTTGCTTTTTAATTAAACTAGATGGAAAGCCAACACTTCTGCTAATACTTATCTACAGGAACTGTAAAATACATGGTGAATATTGGCTTTGTCTGCCCCTGCCCACATAAAAATGTATTGCTCATATAAGAAAAACTGACTATAGTTTGGGGAAAAAGAACTAAAAGTGAGTTCATGCTCAGTGTAGCTGTGTTAATATAAGAGGAAATAGTTGGTTTACTAATGTTATATCTAGTTAATAGAGTGTGAAATTTAATTGAAAAATCTTATATGAATAGTTTATTGTATACAAAATGTGTTTCCTTAAAAAAATTTAAGCATAGCAAATTTAAACAATTTGTATCACCACTGCCTTCCAATCCACCATCATTATCAAATTGTTTCAGATTATCTTTAAGGGGAAATGGTTTTGCACCCAGTGGTAAACATAGTTTAGTACTCCACTTTCAAGGGTTGTGGGGGTTGTGTGTGAAGTGCGGAAATAACTCACCACTTTAGTTCATGGTATTAGACATTTTTGAATAATAGCCAAAGAGTTCTTGTCAGTTTCAGGAATTTACTGAGTACATACTTTCACTTTTCAGAAGTGGGCTTGGAATCAATCTCTTAATAGAATGAGATCTAAAGTCTGTGTCATAGACTGCAGAAATGGCTTGAGGGCTCTTTTAAAAATTTCCACACACTGGGAATGTTCAAAAGAGTCAATAAAACTAAACTTTGGAGCCAAGCAGTCATGGTGGGAAAATGACCACTTAAAGATTGCCAACAGAAAAGACGGGCATGTTAAACTTCAAACAGTGATGGAGAAAACAGACATGAGGTATGGCATAGTAGTTACCAATGGGACTTCCAAATCAGCAGTCCTGGATCAAAAGTCAGACTCTTCTTAATTTAGGTTGTGACCTGGGACAAATTACAAAATTTCTCTCAAAATGATTTATCTCTCCTCTGCAACCAGTTTAATAGCACCACGTAGCTCCTGCTGGTAGGCAGTATTTAATGCAGTTGTAAATGTTACATTTGCTTCTGTGGCTCTTTGCTTAATATTTGCCTCCTCTTTTAGACATTATGTTACTTTGAGTCAAGGCCCCTGTTCATCTTTATATTCCGCAGCACCATTACATGCGTGGCACTCAGTAGGTATTTGGTGATGATTTGTTGAATAACACCTGGTTTCGCTGGAAAATTGTGGACAGCAAATGAAACAATTAATGTAGAGTGTTTATCTTTATGGCTACACAGAGTAAGTCTTCAATGCATGTGAAATACCATTATTATTATTATATAAGTGTCTATTAAATAAATTAATAAATGTCAGGACCTTTCAGAATAAGGCTCACCATGCAATTCAAATTTGGAGGACTAAGGAACTACACTTTGTTAATTCAATTTGTAGTGGTCAGGTCTAAAGAAATCACTAAAGTCTGGTTTCTGAGCCAGAAGGGCAATTCGTCAATTTACGACAAAAGATATATTTTTTCTAGCGGTCAGGACTTCCTGAAATCAAGGTACTTGAAGCACGGAATTAACACTCAGAAGGTTGCTTGCGATCTCTGAAGGTTCTTGCAGGATGTATGACACAGGCCAGAGACTTACCCTGATTCCACTATCATTTGTACTTTTCTGGTGGTTGAAAAGTTTGTAGCCACCAAATCCAGAACTTTCTGTCTGTCTCTCCTTAGAGAATGAAAGATAAATATTTCAGATCTGTCTTATTTATGCCTAATATAATTTTGAAACAAAAAACTTAGGGATATCATCTGTCTCCTTATACCTAATATTCATTTTATAGATAATGAAAATGGGTCTCAAATAATTGACTTTCCCAAGGAAACCTAGACAAATTCCAGGACTTGAGCCTGGTTTCCTAACTTCTAGTCCTTCCAGCTCACTATTCTGCTTTATCTAACATTCCCCATTGTAGTAGTCTTAAAAATGCACCACCCCACAACATTAATCATGTACAAATCCCTGGAATTTACAAATGGTGCCCTACATGGGAAAAGTCTCTTTGCAGATGTGATTAAAACTACATTGCCTGAGATGGGAAGATTATCCTGTATTATCAAAGTGGACCTTAAATGTAGTCATATGTATCTTTATAAAAGGTAGGCAAAGGGAGATCAGAAACACATAGAGGAAAGGGTGACATGAAGATGAAGTAGAGAGAGATTTGACAATGCTGGCACTGAAGACTTACATGACATGGCCACCTTCAAAGAACACAATGCAGGAGCCACCAGAAGTTAAAAGAGGCAAGGAATAGATTCTTCCCTAGAGTGTCTAGGGGAAGGAGGGCCTGCCAACACAGCAATTTCAACTCTGGTTTCAGACTTTTGTCCTCAAGAACTATGAGAGGATACATTTTTTGCTGTTTTAAGCCACCAAATTTGTGGCAATCTGTTATATCAGCCACAGGAAACTAATACACCTATAAAAACGGAAGTTATATTTTCCTATTTAAAAAATCATAGATGCCAGGTGCAATGACTCACACCTGTAATCCCAGTACTTTGGGAGGCTAAGGTGGGAGGATCGCTTGAGGCCAGCAGTTCAAGACAAGCCTAGGCAACATAGTGAGACCCCGTTTCTACAATTTTTGTTTAATTAGTCGAGCATGGTGGCATGTACTTGTAGTCCCAATTACTCAGGAAGCTGAGACAAGAGGATGGCTTGAGCCCAGGAGTTCAGAGCTGCAGGAGCTGTGATAGTGCCACTGCACTCCAGAATGGGTGACAGAATGAAACTGTCTCTAAGTAGATCAATAGAAATCGATAGAAATAAAATAAAATGAAAAGGAAAAATCCTAGGCACATGATATAACTACAGGGCAAAAAGAATTTCATATACAGACAGTCCTGGAAATTTCACACAATTCTCTGTATAAAAATCACCTTTTGTGGCATAATATTTCAGTTAAGTGGGCTATATTTTGTATTGCACAAATATTTAGAAGGGATTCTTGCTGATGAGTTTTTTTTTTTTTAGATGCCTTTAGGGGACACACTTGTCTTACAAGCAATGCATACATAGATTATTATTTAGTATGTTCCTTTTGCAAAGAACTAATCTCATGACATGTTGACATTAGTAGTTTTAGTTTCAGAGAATAATTTTTTAAAAGCTTTCTCTAAAACCTGGGCTTACTCCCTTTGGAGGAACCACACCCCAAATAATCCCCATAGCAAGAGTCTCTCATCATTCTTCCCATGCACAGATTCAAATGCATTGCATAATCTTGGCTTGTATGTAATTGGATGATTTTTTTTTTTACCTTAAGAAAAATACCTCTTTTGAAGCTTAAATCTTAAACATATGCAACCCAGCATTGTGAAGAATGTGGTAGTATTGGTTGAATATTAGTAAGCTACCTCTTGTTTTATAAGAAAGCACAGTTATTTCAAGTAAATGTCAGAATAAAAGGGTATTTATTGCTAAAACTAGATGTGTTTTAAAACAACTTTAAACTGAGAATAGTATTTTTAAAAAGCCAACAGGGTATTGGAGCAAAGGCTTTGTGATTATTAATAGTTCACATACTTCTAGGCATTAGCTTTCAGTGGCAATCAGATTTTATCGTCTGGAGTTATATTGATTTGTTTGTGTTCATCGAAAGTACCATATGGAAAATATAGGGAACAAAGTTAATACAACTTATACAGTTAATTCACAAATAAAAAACTAAATATTATGACAAAGTTTGTCTACTCATCTGTCAGATATTTCATCAGAGGAACCATCAGAGAAAATTCTAGCATCCATCCACTAATGTAAGGAGAAAATACTCACAAGAAACGGGCAGGAAATGAAAGTTATGTTCTCTTAAAGCACAGCAAGAATCATCTGTTATTTGATCCTAGGAAATTGTCATTTTGTAGGTCAAAAAATGGTAGAATATTAGCAATTCCCTGTGATTCAGTTTAGTAGTCTGCTTGAAATACAATGGCTTTGGATGGTATAAAAGTGATCTTATTCAAAGTTATGCCATGGACACTTGAATCATTACGATTTGTTTCTCCACTTTGACCGTTTGAACCAATGTACCTTTTATTTACAAGTAACAGAGTTTTTCTTATAGGATTTGGTGTCAATATTTAAAGAGAAGAGTGGAGGGTTATTTGTTGGATATTATTTATCCAAAAAGATGGGTTTTTTGGCTTTTGAAGTGGATAACCTACATGGAACAATTTTAAGACTCAAAAATGATCAAAAGCCCATTCCCCCCGCCCCCAACCCAACCCAGGGGGAAAAAATCTTCAACTGTTTCTTATACTGGGCTCATTATCAGGTCATTTATAATCTGTGAAACCCAAATGAAGGACACACCACCATGCTCCAGAAGAAAGTAGAGGTCTTCTTAAGAAGGTAATTATTTTAAACATTAGCTACATTTAAACAAAATGTCTCCATTCAATCTGGGGAATTTCCCCCTTTATCTATAGAATGATGAGTTCATTTATCTCAGCTGATTTTTTGAGGGGCCCTCATCAAATGAATGATGGCATCATGTTTATCCTTGGTGTCAGAGCTAGTCGGGGCCCCAATAGGGAAACAATGGTAAAGTCAAATTGGGTAATTTGAGGAGAAATTACTAAAGGAGTAATTAGCAAAGGTGAGGGCAGGGGGTAGGGACAGCACAAGGGTTAGTGCTGTGCTGTGATGCTAGTAATGGTCAGGGTGCTGTGTGTGTTTCTAAGCCTGAAGGAACAATGGAAGGAAGTGGTTATCAGGAGAGAGAAGGGGAGAGAAGAAAAGAACGGGAGGTAGGTGGAGAAGGCTGTCTGACAATAACTCTCATAACTTTACAGGAAGGGAATTTTTGGAATATGAACTCCAAATTGACTCTATTTCCTCCCTGCATCTCTTGTTGGCTTCCTATTTCTTTGAACCTACTGTTAGGTAGAGGGCATGGGAATTAGTTACTGCAATCCTAAAAGGCCAGCCTCCCAGGGTGCTGGGCAAAGAAGAGAATAGTTACACAGAGCCCAATCAGAGCTTCGAATGCTGTGGTCAACAAGTGGTCACTATGTGTGTAATTAAACAAATCAATTTCATGCTCTTATTAGAAACAGTGTGGGTGTATACAAAGGAAGAGCGAGGAGAGAGAAAGTAACTAGTATTTAGTGAGTATCTGTTATATCCCAGACACCATTTTGGGTAACTCAGTTAATTCTCACAAAGACAACATGCAGTAGATAGGTCACCCTCCTACAGATTAAAACATGAAAGCTAAAATACTTAAATTACTTCTCTATGGTCATACAGCCAGTAGGTGGCTGAGCTGGGATTCATACCAGGTTGGACTGAATTCAAAGTCCCTGCTGATTTCACCATTGCATGTAATGTGTCCATGCTTGTATATAATTTCAGAGCTGAAGGTTTATGTATGTGAATATTCAGTAAATGCATATGTATCATCAATGACAGGGAAACATTTCAGGCCTCAAAGGTCAGAAATGTCTTATTTGTATCAAACTACAAGTCCTCATATTTGTACATTGCTCCCTCTGCCTAGAACGCCCTGTCCCAGCCTCCCCACTTATCCTTCAAGGCCCAACACAGATGTTGTCTTTTCTAAAAACCCTCATTGATGTCTAGATTTTCATAATTAATGGCTTTTCATCTGTGTTTTCCAAATACCTCACTTGAAACACCTAGCACCATTAGGTTTTTATGAGAGTAGGTAGTGTATGTTTCTCCTTCCTTAGCCTGGGTAGTAGACATTTATGGATTCTGCCTTCACAGCTTCTATTCCCCCTTCTTTGGGTGTCAGTATCCTGGGTTTCCTTTGGAGAATACCCCTCCCCCCACACCCCATCCCTGTGGTTAGGTTAGAGCTGCCTCTACTCCAACTCCAGGACTGGGCACAGATCCAAGCTTAGCCAGTCAGAGCAACACCTCATCCTGGACTCAGGGATTGGCTCAGGACCGGGACCATGACGCAATCACAGTCAGTCAAGGAGAACCCTGGACTTCTACTGGAATGAACTAGAGAAAGGAGCTGGGGGAGGGGGCAGGGGAGTCTTTTCCTTTTCTTTTTAAAAAATGTCAACTAGAATATATAAAATCTGGAGCCACCACATAGAGAAAGCCTGTGTAGAAGTGAAGCAGACACAGAGGATAGAGGAGTAAAAAGACTGGAAGAGGCCAAATACTGATGACATTTGCTTGAACCATTTGGTTTGGCTAGCACTACCCCAGATTTTCTGAGTACATGAGCTGATACATTTCAATCTTCAGATACTTAAAACCAAAACATCCTAACTATAACTACCTAACAGAGCATCTGTTGTACTGGACATGCTCAGAAAATGTTCCTTAAAGTGATTACACAGAATCCTTGCAGACTGACATCCGCCCATGCGTCAAGGTCCAAAAACTAAAATCAAGTGGATTATCAGGTTTACCCTCTTCCATTTGGTTTTCAGACAGACAGTACTTGAAACATGTTTGCTAAAGACAGACAGAACTTCACATTCTCCTCCAGCACATGACACAGTCAGAGGGAGATGCCTTGTGCTTAAATAATGCATGAGGTAGCAAGGGCCAAGCCTGGTGTATCAAGGTGTTGAAAACTGATGACGAGCCTGCTGCTTTTTTCAACCCATCTGCTAAGTTGCTCCCATGGATTATTTGTCAGTTTCTGTGGAGGAAAATGTTTGGGATACTGACTCTGTAGGAAAAATACAATTGGGATTTTCCTTTCTAGTGTCCTGTTACTGTCCCTTACCCAAATTCATCTGTCCCTGGGCATTCTCCCCCAACAATAGTAGATAACTTTTTGGTGAATCTGAACAGCTCACAATTATTCCCTTTGTTTTCACCTAATCCAAAGCAAGGAACTAACAGAAGCTACGCTTGGAAATTTCGCAGCCCACTGGACCAAGGGTGGAAGCCTGAAGTGAGCTGGGTTATTTTTCCCCAGGAATTTGAAATAAGAGCAGAGATAGAGAACAGAATGGATTCCATCATTCCATGTGGTTGAAGCTCTAACAGATGGCCTGGGGAGCTGTGGGTAGGCATCCTTCCCCACCATGCGGGATGAGGAGCAGAGATTGTGAGTCTGCTGAGACAAAGAAATAAAGCAGATGTGCAGACAGAAGCAGAGATGAAGAGCGTGTACTCCCTGTTCCTGCCATCCCTCGAGTTGCCTATTCTAGCATTTCCTGAGCCCTCGCTGTATTTCTGCTTACACTTCCATTGCAACGTCTCTGCATCTTTACACTAGATCTTCATTTTGTGAGTAAGCTAGATCCTCATTTTGTGAGTAATACAAGTTGATGTCTGTTCTAGGCAATCAAGAAAAAAAAAAAACATTAGCCAAAAAATTCTTAAGATGGGAAATCACCCAGGTGAGAAGAAATATCCCAGTTAAGAGAAACAAAACAAAAATTTTCAAGAAGAGTTGGCAACAGTCATTCCAAAACCATTAAAGAGACGTCACTCAGCTCTAAGAAGAGAAAAATAAAGCTTCACAGTTGGCCAGCTGTGCAGAACTGAAATAGCATGGACCTACTCCATGAATTCACAGAGTTGCTGAAAGTGAATTCCTTCCTGCAGTCTTCAGCCTTGCAGCTGAGCCACGAAATATATTCCCAGTTTAAAATTCCTTTCCAAGTACTATCCCATGACTTCACAAAGTTGTCTGCACACAAGAGCAACTCTCAAGCTGAGAGATATCATGTTTGCATCATCGCTGACATGTAGGCAAGTATTCAGATGGCCCATTAAGTAAATGCCCCTTACAATTATGGGGCACATCTGGTGGTTTGACAGCCTTTCTCTGCCTCTGTAAGTTGGAAATCCCCAGCCTGGCTCATTAAGGAGAAACAGGCACGATTATTGTGTCAAAACACATTAGCGTATTTTATTCTGCCATTGCAGTTGCTTATTGGCATTTGATGAAGCTAAAGAGATTTCAGGTTATGAAACCTGTGTTTCCTGCTTGTCTTTGTTTCGAAATTATATGTGGGATGATGTGGAAGAGGAACGTCAGTTAAGCTTCTGGACAATCTCCCCAACCCACAAATGAATTGACATTCTTATCAAAAAATCTGTCCTTGCTCCCTTTTTCTTGTGTTTGCTGAGCAAATGAGGTATTGGAAACAACAGAAAACATGTCCCCTTTTCTCCTCCAAAAAAAGATGACCTTTCCCTTACTTTAATTGTAAGATGATTATCTGTATTATTTGACATCCTTTTGAAATATCTGGATAAAAGTGCAAACAACACATTAATGAATTCTACAGATGATACAAAATTAGGAAATGCTGTTTTTCTTATTAATGACAACAATATATCAGGCAGCCATACCCAACAATAGCATCTGTGAGAGGAAAGGATGGAGTAGAGAAAGTCACATTTGTGACAAAGGCAAAAAGAGCCATGCAAAATTAAAATTAAAATATAAAACCCAGATGTGGTATGAGTAGTGGACAGGTGAGCCTTGAAATCTTGTCAAACTAATGTGGCCATGGAGTGGATGGACACTTAGAGAGCTGCGTGCCCTGGGGACTGAGAGCTGAACTATTTTTAGTTCCACAAGTAGAGGCATTGTGTCTCAGAACAGATAGTCTTTTCTTCCAGAACTTTAATAAGACCGCACCTGGCATAGGGTGTTCAGTTCTGGAATAGCACCACATGATGTACAAAAAAAAAAAAAAAAAAAAAAAAAAAAAAAAGTCTCATATGTAAGATTTCAGGCTTTCTTTTTCTAGAAAGTAATGTAGCCACTTTTTTTTTTTTTTTAGTAATTCCTAGCAGTATATTGGCTGTTTTTATTAATTTGGTTCATCCTTGAGAGTATGAATAAAACGGAAAAACTGGATGCCTAATAAGCACCCCAAAATGAACACATTTAAATCTAAGCTCTGGTCACCTCTCTGATACCTCCACTGAAACCTGCCCTTTCCTCAGTCTTCCTGGCCTTGGTTCTTGGATTCCATCCCTCCAATTACCCAGGCTTTAGAATAATCCTAGACTTCATTGTTTTTCTCAAACCCCAAATCCCATATATCAGCAAATCTTGGTGGTTCTAGTTTCAAAACAGATCCAGAATCTAACCATGTCTCACAATCTCCACTGCTACCACACTGATCACCAGGATCCCTCTGATCACGTCACTTCTCAAAAGTCTCCAGTGGCTTCCAAATCAGGGTGTCCAGGCCAATACGATGCAGTGTGGCATTTCATACCTCTTAGATCACATCTTCTACACTTGCCTTGCCCACTCAACTCAACCATACTAACACGCCAGGCAGAATCTGGTTATGTCTTTATAGATGTGATTCCCTGTTCTTAGAATTCTCTCACCCAGATATCCACATTGTTCACTCCCTCAGGTCTTTACTCCAAAATCATCTCTGTAGTGAGGCATTTCCTGACTGGGAAGGGAAACTGCAGCCCACATTCACGCCCCGGGCCTTCTCCCCTCTTCCCTGCTTTATC
This sequence comes from Mandrillus leucophaeus, assembly GCF_000951045.1. Taxonomy (NCBI): domain Eukaryota; kingdom Metazoa; phylum Chordata; class Mammalia; order Primates; family Cercopithecidae; genus Mandrillus; species Mandrillus leucophaeus. Next base: position 1,701,817 of record NW_012102144.1, on the reverse strand, counting down.
TTTCTTCATTGTCCTTCTTATCAGCCAACACACTATATATTTTGCTGATTTATTCATTGTTTGTCTCTCCCATGATATACACAACCAGAATATGCATTCCTGTTGTTTGCCTTTGTCTGTTTCATTCCCACACCTAGAACCGTGCCAATTGCACAGAAGGGGCTCTGTAAATATTTGCTTGGAAAGCTGAATGCAACTGGATGCCTGTTGTTAACGTTCATAATCAAAATACTTGATCAGAGTGAGCAAATTCTAAAAAGTATCTAAGTTCAAATCCAAAGGGCAAATCTATGGCAGAGCTAGGAATAATTTCAAAGTAACTTCCTTTGTCCATACAATGCAAGTACACTCCTTTCAGAGGCTAAATAGAGTTTTCTATACTGGCATCACCTCTAGCTAGAATATTGATGTGCAATTTGTTTAATCAGAGGGAATATATTTACAGAAGCATGTAATAGCTAAGGTAAATAGGCTTTTAAAAATCTCAGAAATGGGTCAGACACAGTGGCTCACACCTGTAATCCCAGCAGTTTGGGAGGCTGAGGCAGGTGGATCACCTGAGGTCAGGAAGTTGAGACCAGCCTGGCCAATGTGGTGAAACCCCATCGCTACTAAAAATACAAAAATTAACTGGGCGTGATGGTGCATGCCTGTAACCCCAGCTATTTGGGACGCTGAGGCAGGAGAATCGCTTGAACCCGGGAGTCGGAGGTTGCGGTAAGCCAAGATTGTGTCACTGCACTCCAGCCTGGGCTGGAATCTCAAAAAAAACAAAACAAAACAAAAAAACCTCAGAAATCTGGACAGCAAAGCTTGGAAAAGTGAATCTAGTGGAAAGAACACTCACTCACAAATTAGGCAAGAGCTGACTGATCTGTGCCCACTTGTTCATCATTCGTAATACCCCTAGAATGTAGGAACTATTGTTTCTATATTCCTTATACAACCAGTGCAGACAAAGTGGGAATAATTTGCCCAAGGTCCAACATCTCTTCCTATATGCCCATCAATGACAGAGTGGATAAAGAAAATATGGTACACATACACCATGGACTACTATGCAGTGATAAAGAAAAATGAGATCATGTCTTTTGCAGGAACATGGGATGGATGGAGCTGGAGGTCATTATCCTTATCAAACTAACCCAGGAACAGAAAACCAAATACGCATGTTCTCACTTATAAGTGGGAGCTAAATGATGAGAACTCGTGAATAGAAAGAAGGAAACAACAGACACTGGGCCTACTTGCGGGTGGAGGGTGGGCGGAGGTAGAGGAGCAAAAAAAATAACCACTGGGTAACAGGCTTAGTACCTGGGTAACAAAATAGTCTGTAAAACAAATCCCCATCACATGAGTTTATTATCTACATAACAAACCTGCACATGTTCCACTAAATGTGAAATAAAAGTAAAAAAAACCCAAACCCACAGATAATAGGATATACCCCAGCAGGCCTGGCTCCAAAGCCCATGTTCTCATGCACTAGGTAGGATCCTCAAACTTTTTGCTCTCAGAAACCCCTTATACTCCTAAAAAGTATTGAGGACCCCAAAGAGCTTTATATGTAATATACCTCTTTTTTTTTTTTTTATTTTACTTTAAGTTCTAGGGTACATGTGCATAACGTGCGGGTTTGTTACATATGTATACTTGTGCCATGTTGCTGTGCTGCACCCATCAACTCGTCAGCACCCATCAATTCGTCATTTACGTCAGGTATAACTCCCAATGCATATTTACTGTATTCAAACTTAAAACTAAGAAGTTTAAAAATATTTATTCACTCAAAAATAACAATAAACTCCTATGTTAACATAAATAGCACATTTTTAAGAGAAATAATTATATTCTCCAAAATAAGGCATTTGGTATACAGAGTAGTGCTGTTTTACATTTAACATCTGTATTACTAGAAGACAGCTTGATGATCGTATCTGCTCTGCCTTCAATCTGTTGTGATACATGGTTTTGATTGAAGTAGATGAAGAAGATCCAACTTCACATAGAGACATAATTGGAACAGAGGGGAACTGTTTAGTAGCTTTTTTAGATCAATGTAGCTGTTCTTCTTTAATAGGACACAAAACTTGAAAAGTGATATTTCATAAAGGTTAGTTGTAATGTGGAATCTAAAACCATGTCAATGAACTTTCCATACCCAAAATCCATGGGTCCATTTTGTATTTTCAGCAGTTCTTTTACCCATGCATGATTTTTAAACATTATACAATGGACATTTGGAGGCTCTTGGTTCACTGAGCTTTACGAATCTTCAACCCTCCCAACCAATTTTTTTTTAAACCAGTCTGTTAACGTCAACACTACTCTCATTTCAAAAGGGCATCAAGAACTAGGAAGCTGACAAGCTCATAGTAGCAGATCCAAGTTTTCCAAAATTCTAATTTTGGAAAAGCTTGAAAAGCTCTCATGATATTATTGGCAACAATTACTTCTGGGGTATCATCCTAGAGGCCTTTATGATAATTGATCTATCATATATTTCCAGGCATTAGTTTCCAGTTGCAGTTATATTTTTATTTTCTGAAACTTTATCTGTGTGAGTGTTTTTATGAGAAATCCTTGGCTGGGCCTGGCGGCTCATACCTGTAATCTCAGCACTCTGGGAGACCAAGGCTAAAGGATCACTGGAGCCCAGGAGTTAGAGATCAACCTAGGCAACATGGAGAAACCTTGTCTCTACAAAAAAAAATGCAAAAGCAGATTAGCCAGATGTAGTGGTGCACACCTGTAGTCCCAGCTACTTGGTAATCTGAGAGGTGGGAGGATCACCTGAGCGTGGGAGGTGGCGGTTGCAGTGAGCCAGGATTGCACCACCGTACTCTAACCTGGGTGACACAGTGAGACCCTGTCTCAAAAAAAAAAAAAAATCATATATCTAGGGAAAAAGCTAGTTCGACTTACACAGTTAACGTCACTAATAAAACATTATTTTGCTAAAGCACTGACAGCTTTACTCACCATTGCTTTTGAGTCATCATTACAAATGTCAACACAATTTTGAAAAGGTAAATAACATCTTAGTGTTAGTATGAGAATAGTTTTGACGACCTGTCCCCTGAAAAGGCCTGCAGACTACACTTCGAGAACTGTTGCACTACGCTAAACGACCTCTCAAACCCATGCCCTATCTCTTACAAATTTTGTCGCTTTACCTTCTCCAAGTTTCATTGCCCCACCAGTAAAATGCAGATATTAATATGTAACTCTGATCTCGCAAAATAATCATTTGTTAAGCCTTAGCAAAGTATGTAGCAGACAGAAAGTGCTTGAAAAGTGGTCACTGTCATGACCACTGTCCAAACCCCTGGCAAGTTACTGGCAAAGCTAGGGCCCAAAGTCATGTTTCCTTATTCCTGCCCAGAGCCTTTGCTGCTACATCACACCAGCAGGAGCAGAACAGTTCCCAATATGGCTGCTGTTAAAACAAGGAGCTAAGAAGCTAATACAGTTGATTCAACAGTCTTTCTGGTTAAAGTCCTGGATGATAACTTGAAACAGTTAAGTGGTTCTGTGTTTGGGTCATGAATTTGCCATGTGCTAGCTGTGTGACCTTGTGCAAGCTCTCTGAGCCTCAGGTCTCTCCACTATAACATTGGATATTAGGAGGTTGCTGTGAGAATTAAATGAGATAATGGACAGATATATACCTAGTACTGGCCCAGAGGAAATGTTCAAATCATGGCTAGCTGCTCACTATGATGATAATAATGACTACTGTTATTATCTTCATAGCCAATACCTTTCCTCGGGGAAACCTTTTCCAGCCATCTAATGAAGGCACCTATTTTAAGATCTCATAGCACCTGTACCCCTTCTTCATTAGATTTACTACAGCTGAAAAATTGTAATATATGATTATTTGATTAAAGTTTGTCATACATACTAGGCTCCAAGCTCAATAAAGACAGGCACAAGGTCTGTCTGCTCACCATTTTATCCCCAACATCTGGCATATTGCCCAGCACAAAGCAGGTTTCAATAAATACCTATTAAAGGAAAAAATAAAATAATTAATTTACTAGATTGGCAAAGCATAGCTTTACTCCACTATATAATGTATCTGAACTTCCTCCAGCACTTGTCACTCAAAGTGATCTGTGGACCAGTAACAGTACCCTAACCTGGAAGCTTGTTGGAAATGCAGAATATACAGACCAACAGAGTCAAAGTGTGCATTTTAACAAAGTCCCAGGTAATTCATATGCTCATTAGAGTTTCCGAAGTACTAACCCTTGACTGCTCTTCACTAATGTTAAGAGAATGAAAGAGAGGGAGAAAGGAAAAGAAAGAAAGAGAAAGAAAGAAAGAAAACCATCAAATTTTCTGAGTAAAACAGCACTCACTTCCAAAATTCCAGATCTCATTCTATTCCTAATACAAATACTAGTACAAACATTACCATTTCTAAAAACCAGCTGCATTTTTTTCTCAGCCCCGGCCAGGCTGCTCTTATTTTCTATTCACATATTATTATTTTCCAGAGACTATTTTGGCCTCAGTTGAATAATTTATTTCAGAAACTTTACATCCAAAAATATTCTCTGGAGGAGACAGAAACACCATCTGTGCCTCATCCTAGAAAAACAGCCCCAAACCATGAAGTAGGGGTGTCATTTTAGAGTTGCAAAATTTGAATTCCTGTTTGTCCACCACAACCTCAGAAAGAAGACAGAAAAATACAGCAAAACCCCTTCTCCTATTATAACACCAAACCAGTGCTCCAACAGCCCAAAGAGATTTATAAAAATATGCATGTTATCCATTTGACCCTTGGAAAAATTATAGTCTAGCTTTCTAATGAAAAAGTTATTATTTTTAGGATTTATTCCCATGTGTGAATGGTAAAGCACATCTATCATTGGATAATAATATACAAGAACTTCAAGGGTTCTGAAGAATGGTTCATTTTCCTGTGTTCTATCTTACATAATCTGTGGGGCCTGACTTCAAAATTCCCTTTGCTGCAGTGTCCTCTCCTCCAAAGGGTAGAAAGGTGCCTGGCCAGAAGCAAAACACTTCACTGGATCCGGTACTCCCTCCCATCACTGCATTGGCCTGGTAAGACCTGAGTCGGAGAGTTGATGATGAGCAAATGGCACTTGAATTTATTGCTGCACATTCTCCCACAGCTTCTTGCTTGCCTGGGACTCTCGTTTCTCTGACTCTCTTCCTTCTATCTCCTACAGATGTAGGAAATACCTGCTTTGAGAAATAAAGAAGCTGCTGAATCTATAGAATTAGCTTCCATAGAGTCAACTCCTATGTGGGTGTCCCCTGTGGTCATGGAGCTCCCACCCATAACTTTTTACGTGTGTTCTCATTCTCCCAGGGTCACAGGCATAGACATTTGTTGAGAAGATCATGATGGAAGTTAGAATACAAGATAGAGACCCAAACTGAAATCAGAGCTGTTCTGATGGTCTAGTCTAAGCAGGTGAGCCAAGGGGCCCAAGGGGCCTTTTCTCCATCTGTAGACACATCAAACAGAGTATCACTGATTGGTTGGAAGAGGGCAGTTACCAGCCACCTCATTGTAATATAAAGAAATTGGACTTTGGAATCACATATCTCAGAATTTGAATCCTGGCTCTCATGCTTGCTAGCTATGCTTCCTTAGCAAAATTGTATTTTATAATCTGAGCCAGGTTTTCCTCATTAAAAAAAAAAAATAGGTATATAATATCCCTTCATGGGATTTTGTATGGATTAAAGGAGATTCTGTGACATAATGCATGCGGCATGCAGGCAACTCTCAAGAAAGGCTGGTTGTCCTTCCTCTCCCCTTTTCCCTTCTCTGCTGAGGGTACCATGATATATTTTCCTGGCCCCTGAAAATGCTGATTGGAAAAGAAAAGAAGAAATGGGGGAGGAGCACAGGAAAAGCAGAGAAGGAAAAGAAGAAACTTCGAGGTAGTGCTTATCTGCAAGCACGACTCAAAAAAACTTGACTGTCAAAGTAGCTATTGTCCTTGAAGTAGGGTTTAAAGAGAATGTTCTTTTCAACATAAAATCTACCATAGGCTTGTTTATTATTTAATGTTTTCCTCATTATCTCCCCAATAATCTGAGCATTATTCACATTTTAAAAGCCAGGGTTGCCTCTCCTACATAATTCGATTGAAATAATCTCTTTTCTGGTAGCCAGACGTGTCATTATTGGTCCTAACCAGAGTTCAAGAAGAGGATGACCGTAGCTCACAGTCAAAGCTTTGAGTCTTGCTCCAGTGGCACTGGGGCCCGTCCCAGTAAGCCACCTCCTTGCCATCACACTCAGGCTGCTTTATCAGAGAAACAAGGTCAAGAAGAGGGAAACACTTGGAAAGATTGATGGGGAGCCAGAAAAGGAGGCTTAATCCATGGAGTTCTTGGCGCCAGTCATCACAGACAATCTCTAAATTGTAGCCAAGAGAGAATACCAGTCTCAAGATGTCTGTCGGCCTTGCTTCTACAGAGAGTGGTGTTTCAGAAACTAAAAGTCTAAGCTGCCAGGAAGGGAATCCTCCTACAGTCCTTTGGTGCACTGTTGATGAATGAAGTTGGTTTGCCTGGTGAGGGCAAGAGGGGTGAGCTATGCAGACTGGAAAACAAAATGGAAAGTTAAGTGTAGTTTAGCAGCTACAAGAATCATCCACAGGCTATTATAGATGCTGGCTGACTTTGGCATCATTCTATTTCAGAAGTCCTAACCATCTGGAATGTTACGCTAGTTAAAACATTTCTGTGAACACTTCAGTTGTTTTAGTATGATCACACCACCGCCAGCAGGCTCATCATACTTTAATTTTATTGAAAATAGCAAGACCTGTTGATTTACATAACTTTTCATCCTGAGCCACAGTTTAGTCTCCTTCTAGGTTTTCTAACCCAGTGGCTTAAACCTATGGCTGGACATTGGAATCACCTGGGGATCCCATGCCCAAGCCATTACTCATGTTAATTATTAATGTATCTGACTCTTTTGGGGCAAGACACGGGCATCAGGATTTGTTTTTAAAGCTTCCCAGGTGATTCTCATGTGAAACCAAGTTTGCAAACCAGAGTCATAGTTTAAAGATGTTGAGAGTGGATAGGGGAGTGAACAGACCTAATACAACCAAGAAATAGGCAGCGTTCTCAATATTGATCACCCTCTTACTGGGCAAATTAGGGAGGCAATACAAAAGTTCTCTGCACCTTTTTGCATGTTTTATGAAACATTTTATGTAAAATCAGATTTGCTTAGGGTGAGTGACAAGTTCTACAAGAAGTATAGTATATCTGTCCAGAACTCTGATCTTTTTAAAAAAACTTTTATACTTATGCCCACGTTCTCTGTATCAGGCACAATACAAGTTGCTAAGGATGCGATGATGACGATGATGATGAAACATGGAGCTAAATATTATTAGCATTTCCCTGTGATGTGTGAGATTTGAAGAGGTTCAATAATTTGCCCAAGGTTACACAGCTAGTATATGTCAGTGGGGGAGGCTTTAAGCCAGGGATTTGAAATCTCACTTAGCATGTAATGATGACTTAGGCAAATATGGCACTGTCCCACTTTTTAATCAGAGTTTATTATTCTATTTTGGCATCACCAGAATTAATCCAATGGTAGGCCTGTGATATTTTGTATAAAATATTTGCTGAATTAGATATTTTCTCACCCTCTCAGCCTAGTATGGAAAACAGATACATACATGATGATTATAACATAATGTATCAATGGATGCCCAAAGTATTATCAGAGGAGAAATAAAGGGGCAGTTAATTCTGCTTAAGCAGAGAGGATGGTGTCAGAGGAGGCTTACAAATAGGAGCGTGGTTTTTGAAAGGCTTTAAAGACTGAATAGAAGTCGGCCAGATACAGAAGGAGGAAGGATGCTGAATGGAAAGAACAGAAAGACCAAATACACAAGAAAGTGAGAGGCACACTGGAGAAATGATCAGCCTGTATCAGTCGTAAACTAAGTGTACATTGGAATCGCTTGGAGGCTTGTTATAAACACAGGTTGCTAGGCCAAATCTCTGAGGCTTCAGATTTAGTAGGGCTGTGTGAGACTGAGAATTTGCATTTCTAATGAATTTTCAGGTGCAGCTGATGCTTCTTGTCCAGGGACCCACTTTGTTGGGAGCCTCTGGTGTATATGAGCATCATCTGGAAAGCCCCACAGCTTTTGTGTGTATGAGAGGCATGCCAACGTCAGCAAGACTTGCACCAAAAGCAAATTCCCCGAAGAGATGAGGATCTCCTTTTCCTGCAAGGAGTGGAGGTTAAATTTTACTGTTGGTTTTGGGAGCAATTCATACTGAAGCTGTCCAGTGGGAGGAAACGGAAAAACCACAACTTGGGACTGAAACAAGGGAAACTGGGATTTTATCGCATCTCTGCCCCATCAGTGCCCCTATTCACGGGCTAGTGGGGCCTGAGGCTAAGGAGCTGAAACACACTAGCTCTTTGTTGAACCACTGAGTGTTTGTGGCACTTTTTGCAGGGAAGATGGCATTTTTCACAGCTCTTCCTCCATTTTTGGCCCGGTGGGTGCTGACCACAGGTGAGTTCCTGTGTTAATCACCAAAGTGATCTGTTGACCATCAGTGTCCAGCCATGAGGGATGAGAGGATGTGTCGAGAATGTTTTCATGCAGAGAATGAAGAGGATAGAGGAATGTCAGGCTAAGTTGGGTGGGACTGGGACAGATGACACCCTTGCGAAATTCATTTTTCCCCCGCTTCTAACTCAGTTACCATGCTTTGCTTCTCTCATTTTCCAGGATAGAAAAACCTAGGATGCATCTGCCATTGTTTTCCAAACCCTTTAAATGGGATGAGCAACTTGGAAAGGTCAGCCTCCAAGAATGCTATCTATTTCTCTCTCTCCACCCCACCCACCTAGGACAGACAAAACCAGATCTGGAGGTCATATTTGTCCAATAATTGAGAAGCAAGTGGCATCTAGCTCCAATACTCTCTGTCTTCACTGGGTTGCTTTGCCAGCTGACAGCCATCAGCTGTGTGTGTTACATTCCAGACAGGGACCCCTCTAAGCCCCACTATAACTGCCAGGGAGTAACATAGGAGAGTGGGAATCGCCTACCAGAGGCAGGGAAAGGAAACAAAATCATGAAGTTTGGATTCTGTGTTCCAGCTTTGTTTTCTTCATAATGCAGTTCCCTATGACTCCATTGCAATCTTCTGGAATACTTCTAGAAACCCACTTAGTAGTCTGCGGAGTTACTTGGCCAATATGGTCCTGGAGATAGTCACATTTCAAGGTTTTACTTTTCCTCCTGTTGAGCAGGAAGCAGGGAGACAGAATCATCACCCAAAAGGCAAATATTCCCTAACACAGGGTGAACATGGTACTGGGGTTTGCACTGGAGGCCTGTGCTCCATTTCTCTGGAGGATGGGATCTTTACTATCAGGATTATTGATGAGACTCTGGCTTCCTTTCCAGAGATGAAGTATTTTTGTCATCATGTCTATTATTCCTCACAAGAACCCAATTAGAAGAGATTGCCTCAACAGAGGAGGGTGATTAAATTCACAGATTTATTGCAATACCACTTTGGGAGTTGTGGAAAATCAGTTTCACTGCTAAGCTGCCTTCCTTTAAAAAAAAAATCAAGCTGTGAGCCTGCACCTTTAATTATCCATCTATAACAGAACACAAAATACCCATAACCTTGCAAGCAGCTTACTCTTCCCCCAGAGAGGCTCAGAATGCTTCTTCCAGGTTCATAGTACCTCCCCAAGGGGCAGGTGATGGATTCTATGTTCATGGGACACAAGGGGAAATTTTGACCCAGCAGTAGGGTAGAGAAGACAGAGGCCTGCTGCCTGTTGACTAAAGAAAAAAGTCAAGCTTTTAAAGAATTAGAGTTAGTTACATTCAGAAGTCTTATAAGGACTATAGACTGAGCCTGGGTATTAATTCATTTCATAATAGGGCAATATTTCAATTCATAGTTTACATATAGGGGGTGAATATTCAGTATGTGCAAAATCGCAGCAAGGTTTGGGTGTGAGAGGACATCTGGGTAGAGATTACAGAAGCATAATTACTGACTTGGCTGGATGTTATCTTGAGTGTAAAAAAAGGCAAGGACTAGGGCCCTTTACCTCTTAAAGAGTATAGTGACTCAGGCAAAAGACATTGCGGGTGTGTGGGTTTTGTCTTCAGAGCATCCCTCCAGAGAGCTGCATGTTGTCAGAGTTAAGGCTTTATGAAATTATGCTGGAAAGCAGAAATGACCAAACATAGATTCTTACATTTGCTATTTTGTCTCACATCTGGAGACGGGTCAAAAAAGAAGACTTTCCTTTGCAAAGTTTGCAACCAACTTGGGCAAGGAGTCTTTGTTTTAGTTGGGTCCCAGAAAAGCTGCTGTCAAGTAGCAATGATATAAATGTAATCTGATTCTCCATAGAAATGAGGACTGTCCTGATGCTGCAATCAATCCTGTCCCCAAACCTCATGCTCCAAAGTTACAGGAGCAGCCACAAGCACCACTTTCAAACTTCTAATTTTCTATTCAAGATAGTTCCTTTTCCCCCAAAGTCTTCTGTTTCTTTAAAACTGCATTTCCCACACTGTTTTTAGCAGAATCTTAACCTCCCAGGGTGTTCTGGAGGAAAAAACAAGGTTTCATGGAGATAAATTTTGCATAGTACTGTATGCTCTATACCCCTTTGTTCAAGATCCTTACTAACATACTAAAGATAAAAGCTAACTCTCAATGAAAATCTACCTGAAGCCAAACACTAAGTACTTTTTATATGTTTTATGTCATTATATCTTCAAAAAATAATACTCTGAGAAACATATTAATTTATCCCATTTTACACATGTGGAAATTGAGGTTTGGCGTGGTTAACTGAGTTGTCCAGTTAAAAGGACCAAGGCAAAAGGTGGAGCCAGGTTTGAAATCTACTCTCATTCCCAAGTCTGTGCTCTTAATCTCTAAGCTTCATCTTCTTCCCACTAACTATACAGACACTTTCTTATATTGCTGTTAATGTCTTTTTCATTACTGCTTCTTTACGCACAAATGAGTCCATTCCTAACTGTAGCAGTTAGTCATCTTTTGTTTATCTTTTATTTTACTTTTTTTCATGTCATTACATGGGCCAGCTCAGTATCATTTTAGGTAGTATCTTCCCTTAACATCAGGTGTTTCCATTCCTATCTTATTTGGCCTTCGTGTAACCGCTTCAAGTATGCTTTAGTGGATTTTCATCTGTATCTTTGACAGTTTATGGATAAACAGAGATGTAAGGAAGACAGGATGTGACTGAGTTTATTTACCCTGCCTTTGGCAAAGGAGGCTTTGTTCAGTAAATGAAAGTCAGTAAAAAGTAAAAGTAGGATAAAAAGTGATGCCAAGGGTATATAGCTAGTTCTCCATGTTATGTAGGATATGGATTTCTTCCACTACTGAGGTCTTTGTAATTAGTAGATAAGTCATTTTATTGGAAGTGAGAGGTAGGATAAAGAGAGGGAGAGAGAGAAAGTGATTTTGTAACCTTCAGTTTTATCTGAAAGTAATTGTTCACTAAACTTGGAAACCGTGTTGACCACTAATGACCTTACCAAAGCATATACTTGCTCAGGAAATGGGCTGTTTGAGAGGGGATAAGAGAAGAACGTGAGTTATTAGCAGTAGCCCTGTCTCAGCAGGGGCAGGGCCAAAAGGAAAAGGTACTAGAAGTGCTATCTTTGGTTCCATTAGATTGCACACGGTTCCTAATCTCCCCCATCATGCTTGACCCTAACTAAGTCAGCTTCCTTCTACAGCTCTGTGTTCTTTGTGTTCTTTGAGAGCCCACATATGATAAGATTGACCCTCTCCTTCCCTCCTTGATCAGTCGGGACTAATTTAATGAGCATCTACACTGTCCTTCATATGCAGGCCAAATGTCTTGTGTGGCTTGCATCATGTTTGAGCAAGTGTTTTGTGGCTGAGACTATGCTTAATGCTCTCTAGGGATGACTGATCTCCTTCCATCTTCCCGACGGTCTTATCACATAGAGCCTGTTAAGAGCTGTGCTTTAGGAAAGAGTCCACTGAGTCTGAGAGAGGAGAAATGACCTGAAGGACACTCAGCTAGTAGGGCGTAAGCAGGGACACCAACCTCACTCCTTTGATTCTGAAGCCTGCACCCTTAATGACTATCGCATATCCCTGCCTCCCACATTACACGATACGTGAGTGGAAGCTCCTCCACTGCCATCCCATTCTTCCTGCAGGGTGTTCTGTTTTGGAAATGTTAAAAAAAAAAAAAAAAGGAAAAAAAAATGTTTGACTCATGTATTAAGAGCAAATGTTATTACTAACTAGGTAAGTGGGACCTCCAGTGCTGCTAGGAAAAAACTAAATCAATCAGGAAATCATTAATTTTGGAGGAAACACTAATTATAGGAATATAAATTCTGGGTAAAATTGCCTAGAACACCAATGTTGCCTGCAGCCCGAGTAGACTTTCTCGAGTTTTAGGCTGTGATTGAGATACTAGAATTCACTTTTATTTCTCTAGCTTTGCAAAAGGTACTTGGAACTGGTCTGAAATGTCATTTAATTCTCTCAGTGCATACAGTAAGCCACCTTTTAAAACACAGGTAACCTCTCATAATCAGGAAAATACCCATAAAGGAGGGGAGAAAATACCCATAAAAGAGGGGCGGGGACAACTATACTGCCGTTTTTTTTATTTGTTTGTTTGTTCGTTTATTTTGTTTTGTTTTTCTAAGGCAGGATCTCACTCTGTCACCCAGGCTGGAGTGCAGTGGCACAATCATGGCTCACTACAGGCTCTAGCTCCTAGGCTCAAGCAATCCTCCCACCGCAGCCTCCTGAGTAGCTGGGACTACAGGCACACACTACCATTTCCAGCTAATTTTTGTATTTTTTAAGGAGACAGGGTTTTGCCATGTTACCCAGGCTGGTCTCAAACTCCTGGGCTCAAGTGATCCACCTGCCTCGGCCTCCCAAAATGCTGGGACTACAGGCATTGAGCCACTGCACCTGGACTATACCACTTTCTTACATTAAACACTTTGAAAATTAAGCAGGAGCTAAGCAGCAACAGAAAGAAATGAACTATTGCGACACACAAAGTCATGGAGGAAAGTTCAATGTATATTGCTATGTGAAAGACATCCATCTAAAAAGGCTATGTGCTGTATGACCCAACTACCTCACATGCTGAAAAAGGCAAAACTGGAGAGAGTAAAAAGATCAGTGGTTCCCCGGGGGGTGGGAGGGAGGGATGAACAGGAGGAACACAGGAGATTTTTAGGGTGGTGAGATTCTTCTGTATTGTACTATAATGGAGGATACAGGTTATCATATATTTGACAAAACCCATAGAATGTACAAGCAAAGAGTGAACCCTAATATAAGCTGTGCACTTTAGTTAATATCATATAGCTGTTGGCTCATCAGTTGTAGCAAATGTATGGAAACAGAGTTGAAAGGGTTGAGAGCGAAGATGGGAACTCTCTGTACTTTCCCTTCAATTTTTCTCTGAACCTGTAACTGCTCAAAAAATAAAAGTCTTAGTTTAAAAAAAAAAGGCCGAAGAGAAGCACATTATTTCTCAGCATCATAGCATCTCTCTAGATGATAGTCTCCTTGTTGTGGGGGAAAGATCCTCTCAACACATTATAACAACTCATTGCTCTGATTGTGACAACCAAGGAATATACGAAAGGCCAATTTAAACATGTCAGCGGGTTCGAAGGACAAAGCGACTTTGTGTCACAATAGAATTCATCCCTTGGAACGTGGAGATGGCAGGAGATAAAACAATACTCTTTATCACCGGCAGATTAACCGGCAAGGACATGTTCTTTCTGTTTATCCTATAGGCTCCAAAGGACAATGAGCCTTTTGTCTTTACACCTGTTGCAGGGAAGGAGCCTAGGACAGAGGTGTGGTGGGGTTTATGTGAGGCCATGCAGTTCAGGTTTCTTACCTGCATCTCTGATGGTACACCCTGTTTCA
>NW_012102144.1:1670400-1686947 GCF_000951045.1 Mandrillus leucophaeus | reverse complement strand
TCTCCCTTTTATTGAAATTCTAAGTCTCCACTGTTCTTTTACATGCTGATGTCCTTCAGATTAGAATTTAGGAAGAAAATTCTGACTGGGAGGTGGTCTGTCTAGAGCCCCAACCACTCTCTGGTCTAATCGCACCTCCAAATGGACAAAGAGAACATCTGAAATGGAGAGCCCTAGAAATACCACTTCCAAATTCCAATAAAAGGCAGAAGTATTTGCTGAACATCTCACTACACCATGAATTCAAAAAAAAAATTGTGGCTTAGACAAAGTTGGCATGGGGTAGAGTCCTGCTGAATAGATTGAGACATCAGAGAATGGGCCCTTGGGCCACGCCTGGCACACGCTCCGAGGACATGGCCTGATGCCATGGCTCCCCCTCTGTCTCAATGCTCCATTAACACCTGGAGTGGAACTCAGGAGCTAGGGCAGCTTGCACTTGAAAAATAACCTCAGCATCATGGATGGGCTTGAAAAAGGAAGAGCAATGTTCTGCATCTCTTGATCCCACTCTAGCCATTAAATCTAGTAAGAACTAACACCTATTGTGTGTTGCTGGACCAAGCAAGGTACTGAGTACTTTTCTGGCATCAGCCCCTCTAACCCCCCTCACAACCCTGTGTAGTATAAGTCAAATGGGGCCTAGAAAACTTACAGAGCTTGCCCTGGATCACTCAGCAGGGCTCAGACCAAGTAGAATGACCCAGGTGCTCAATCACAATATTGACTGTTCTTTGTAGCAAAGAATAAGAACGGTGCCTGGATCATGGCTTTAAAATTGTGAAAATTAATGTTACAACCGGGAAGAAGCCTCAACATCACTTAGCATGATGGAAAGGCTGAGGTACAGGGAATGACATGACTTCCCCAAAGTCAGCAAGTGAAAGCACGGGGTGATGAAATTTGGTCCTGGTCCACCAATTCTTTCTCAGAAAACACCCTGTTGTTTTAGGATATATGCACACCATACCACATACAGGCATCACCAGTATAGATGCACAGATATCAAAGTTCTAAAATATTTCCAGACCAGTTAGCAACCTGCACTGTCCAGAGACTATCTCCCTCTCCCTTCAGGATTCCTGACCTCCCCACAATTAATCAATTAAAGGGTTAAGGTTTAGCATCACAGGGGGCCCCCAGGACCCTGCTCCATCCCAATGACCAGCATTCATTCTGAGTAGTCAACACCTCTGCTGTTTCAATTAAGTGTTTTTAATATGAGTCCTTTACTAATACAAAAGCCAGCACAGATTATGGGAACGTCATGGGTGAATTGCAGGACACATCTCAGTCATTAACATTGTTATCTCAAATATAACAGGTAGACAAAAGCTGATCATGCTAACCATGCCCAAGACAACAGGGAGAGGCCAGAATGGGGAAAGTTCATCTCTGGCATTCAGGGACTCTGGAAGCCTTTCCCTCCTCTTCCAGGCAGCATTCAAGGGTACTAGGTTAAGAGATGCCCTCCCTGCAGAGAGGAAAAGTTCAGGGTGTCTGAATTGTCTATGGGAGGCAAGATAGGTCTTGCCTCTCTCACCTTCCCTGTTTCTTTCTGGATGGCAACCTCAAGCCATGGGAGCTAAACTGACAGCTGGGAAATACAAGGACAGGAAAGCTTGCCAGACACAGGGACAGGCAGGCCAAGGCTCCTTTCAAAGTCAGTGGGAAGTAGAAACACATCAGCTCTGCCAGTGACTAGAGACCAAAAAGGACCAGTGGAGCCACACTTTCTGACTCTTCTCAGCGTCAGAGATGGATAAATGAATTGCTTATGGAAGAGAGGCCCTAATGCATATCTTGCCCACCATGAGTCAAGTGTGCCCTGCTAGTCAGTCTGAAACCACCTAGATCCTAATGGTCTGCCTTCATAAGATGATGGTATATTGGTCAGTTTTCACAGTGCTATAAAGAACTACCTGAGACTGAGTAACTTATGAAGAAAAGAGGTTTAATTGACTCATAGTACTACAGGCTTAACAGGAAGCATGACTAGAAGGTCTCAGGAAACTTACAATCATGGCAGAGGGCAAAGGGGAAGGAAATGCATCTTAACATCCTACCATAGCAGCAGGAGAGAGAGCGAAGGGGGAAGTGCCACACACTTTTAAAGCATCAGATCTTGTGAGAACTCACTATCATAAGAACAGCAAAGGGGAAATCCACCCCCGTGGTCCAATCATCTCCCACCAGGCCTCTCCTCCAACATTGAGAATTACAATTCAACATGAGATTGGGGTGGAGACACAGAGTCAAAACATATGAGACAGTTTGCAGAGGCCTGACTGAGATTATTGCTGTCTTAAGACCCTGAGTATTGTGGTGTTACAATGGATAATATTACAAAGCAATGGATAAGGTGACACCTTTATTTGCATTTAGCTTTATGATTGCATTGGAACTACACTGTATTTACTACAGGATAATGAGAATGGAATCAAGGCAGACTTAATAAATGTACATCATACAAGGGATAAAGTTTTCTAGTGGTTTAAATAGAGAAACGTGATAGGAAAATGGCTCATCACACCCAACTCAGTGTTTCAGATGGGCTGATCTCAAATGAATCTATTTTTTCTAAGTAAGCATCTATATTTTTTAAATTGATACATGGTATTTGTACATGTTTATGGGCTACATGTGATATTTTGTTACAGGTATATAGTGTGTAGTGATCAAATCAGGGTATTTAGCACTATCCATCACCTCAAGTAGTTACCATTTCTTTGCACTGGGAATATTTCAAGTCCTCTCTTCTAGGTATTTATTTTGAAATATACAATAGATTGTTATTAACTATAGTTACCCTATTCTGCTATTGAACATTAGGCCATATTCCCTCTATCAAACTGTATGTTTGTACCCATTAACCAGTCTCTCTTCATCCCTCCCTCGACCCCCACACCCTTCCCAGCCTCTGGTATTTGTCATGGTAGTCTCTTCCTTTAAAGGAACTTTTGTTCAGTCAAAACCATGCTCATAGTCTGGCGCAGTGGCTCACGCCTGTAATCCCAGCACTTTGGGAGGCCGAGACAGCTGGATCACTTGAGGTCACAAGTTTGATACCAGCCTGGCCAACACGTAAAACTCTGTCTCTACTAAAAATACAAAAATTAGCCAGGCATGGTGATATGTACCTGTAATCCCAGCTACTGGGGAGGCTGAGGCAGGAGAATCACTTGAACCTGGGATGTGGAGGTTCCAGTGAGCCAAGATCGTGCCAGTGCACTCCAGCCTGGGCAACAAAGCAAGGCTTCATCTCAAAAACAACAACAACAACAACAACAAAACCACCATGCTCATGCAGCAAACAGCTACTATGTTTCAGCAAAACAACTTTGCAACTACATTTAACAAATACAGCCATTTTTTATTTTATTGGTTTTGTGTTGCTTTAATTTTTCCTCTGATTCAATTTGACCTTTATAATTGTTTACATCTAGTTTTATATGTATACATTTAAGTAACATAAAATGATTCAAGTCAACACCAGAGACCTACAATTATTTTTTCTTTAAATGAAATCTTAACTTTGAGAATCAGTAAGGGAAGCTCTTAAGAAAGGCATAGGCATCTGTAACATACTCATCTCATTAACCACTGTTAAATGAAGCACTATTCATCCTAGAACATTCTTCATAATTGCCTAAATATGAAGCAGTTCAATTGTACATCTTGGGGTTAGTGTATGCGCATTTAAGTCTCCCAGTTTAAGCCTTGTTTGAAATCCCTGTTAATGACAATGGTTTTCTAAGAATGTTAGTACATAGAGCTCTAGTTTTTTGATTGACAGTAATTTATTCCTCCTGTTTACCAGTTGCTGGTTTATTACCATAATAACAATACAGGTTAAGCATCCCTAATCTAAAAACCCAAAATCTGAAATGCTCCCAAATCCAAAGCTTTTTAAGCATCATGGTGACACCACAAATGGAAAATTCCATACCTGACCTCATGTGATGGGTCCCAGTCAAAACAAAGTGAAAGCTTTCTTTCATGCACAAAAATATTTAAAGTATTACATAAAATTACCTGCTACACGTATAGGGCATACGTGAAATATAAATTCATACAAATATGAACTTATATATGCCAATATTCCAAAATCAAAACCCACAACACTTCTGTTCCCAAGCATTTGGATAAGGGATACTCAGCCTGTAATACCAATCATTTATTGTAGTATTGAAATACTTCACAAATATGGTGTTAAACATTTTATTTATGTTATTTCGTTTAACCCATACAATTTACTCAATGACTTAAGTAAAACTGTCATTTTACAGAGACTTAGAAGGATTGTCATTTGTCCAAAGTTAACATAACTGGAAATGAAGAAGCTGAGATTGAACCCAGATATGTCTTCCTTTATCAACTCAGTTTTTTAACTTCTTTAAATTTTCTTGATTGTCCTTACTTACTGGGCTTACCATATTTCCATAAAGCTAAGTTGTCATCAATTGTAAGACAGTCCATTGTGTATGTGCCAATACAATGAGCACAGGCTGACAAACTATAACACTGAGCTTTATCACGAGAATTTTTATTTCATATTGATCAAAAGTGCTCTATTTAATAAATAGTCCTAGTGATATATATACATATATATATGTGTGTGTATATATATATTTATCTAACATTACTTCTGTGCACATGAAAAAAATAAAAGCAGAGGAGTCCAGCTTTTCTTAATCATTTTTTAGATCAAGTTCACCAGTGTCTGTCTTTTCATAGTGTCATTCTCCATGTCAGCAAGGGCATTGATGGTGTAGTGTTTCTTAAAAGAATGTTCCATTATTGGATCTAAAGTTTTCTTCCAATCTGCTGCCATTCTTTGCACAGGTTTTGATATGTATGTGCAGGCAAAGTCAACACTTCTCATTTGAATATACAAAATACACATCTTGGAGTCAATGAAATATGATATTATTATGCTTACTGTAGACTGTGTTAAAAAATCAACCATCCACAAATGTAAGGAGTATTTTACAATGTTTTGGTTACACTGGGCACCTAGATCTAATATCATATTGTAGCCTGCTAAGAATCATTAGAATGTATTTATGTTCCTTTACTTACATTATCTCCATTTATTGAATGCTTATGATATATTGGTCTAGAGTCTTTGCACGTATTTACTCATTAAACTGAAGGAAGAGCTACATTGTCCCATTGAAGAAAATAAGGTCAGAGAGTTTAGATAACATGTTTAAAATCACATTGCTTCTTAAGCGGCAAAGCTACAATTTGACTTCAATCTCTCTAACACCAAACTCCATTCTACTAACTACCACGTGACACTACAATCCACATAAACACACACATTATTAGTGTCAGAATTGGCAGCTGATATTAATGGTCCTTATTATGTGCTATGTAATAAGCTATTTCTATTTCCCTTAGCCTTCCTTCTGCCTGCATGTGAGTACATAAAGTATTATGAACATGAATTCTTATTGACTCTTGTCCCCAAGGCCAAATATGAACAGTAACCCTCAGGGACTGATCTGGAGGTAATGGGCCAGTATTTCCTGCATCCTGGCAATGTATCACTCCCTTGGCCATCTTGCTTTAAAGGTTTCTTGGAATTATCTATAAAAATGACCATAGTCCTGGCTGTTTTATAGTACTCTTACAGAAGATAGGTCCATGCATTCCCTTTTTAAAACAAACGATCAGAAAATTTCATTTTGGCAATCATTTTATAGGAAATTCACATTGGTTTCTTTACATGTTTATGACCCATAATATGAAAAGAAAATGTGCGGTTGTTTTATGTTGAACCCAAAGCAAAAGATTTCATTACTTAGCTGCCGTGCAATATAGCCATACTTAGGTCATTATTTTGCCTTTAAAATAAGAAAAATAATTTCAGAGGAACCCTGACCTCATTTTATAGTCTGGAAGTCAATGACACAAATAGTTAGCAATACTCCTAAACTTTTTGCTATGGAAATAATGAATCTAGGAACTACTTTGAAAGTCAAGTGAAACAGCTTTTATAATGTGAGCTCATGGATTTGGGAGACCTTTATTTAAAGGCTCCTCACATGGTAGCTGTGAGGAGTGTCTCTTAATAATTCAGTCCAGGTGTTTAGAAACAAGAACAGGATATCTGTCATTTCTAGAGCCTGTAAATCAGACGTGGTTGGAGAGATGTCAGCTTCATCTGTGAAGGCTTTGAGATACTGTGAACAAATGTCTAGCCAAATGGGATGCGTCATTTAGGAAGATTTGCATGTTCTTTCTCCCAAGTGCCCAAGTCTCAGTGTCTGTCACTACTATCTCCTTAGCTGCCCATATAGAAAATTATTCTCGATATTCCCCTCTTATTTGATCCCTATATCCAATTGATCTTTGAGTCTTACCAATTCCACCTCCTCGATAACTCCCTAATCTGCTTACATCTCTCCATCCTGACTGTCAATACTCACAGTCACCACCATGGCTCACCTGGACAACTGACCCAGCTTCTACCTCATCTAACTGATGCTTTCTGCCTCTGGTCCTGCTTTTTGTGAAGGGAAAAATCTAATTATATCACTCCCTGGCTTAAACTCTTCAATGACTTCCTGCAGCTCTCAAAATAAGGCCCAAAGAGTATCATATATTGTCCAAGGCTCCTAATGATGAGGCCCCTGTCAAATTCCCAAGCCGCATTTCTCTCCCTTTTCACTCCCATGTTTCCCTGCTCCAGTGAAATGGAACAACTTTTAGCAACTCAAATATTCTACCTTCAAGTTCTTATGCATGGGGTTTCCCTGCCTAAAATATCTGTCTGTTTGAAGCGCAGGGTTAGCTTTTACATCCTCTTAGGATGACTTCGGCCATTCCCAGGCGGGTTTCATGCCCCCTGCCATGTGCTCTTACTTCTTTATGATTATCCTATCACTTCGTGGATTCTACTATAATTACCCACGTTTGTGCCTCCCCTACCAGCCATACATTTCTTGAGAGAAGAAGCAGTCTTTTACTAACTGTCATATGACAGGGCAGTGATTTCCATAGTGTGTACAGCACTGATGGTACAGAGAATGATTTCACAGATGCTCTCTTTAAAGCTTTTAAAATTGTTCTACTTTTTGAAATACATACTTTCTCTTTATAACAAGCTTGTTTTCTTCAAGAACCTCAGATGCACCGATTTGGATTAACTACAACACTTATTCCATGACACAGCCGTTATTGGTCCTTGCATCACCCACTTGTATTTATTTTGCTAGTTATTTTATACCATAATCAGTAGCCCTAAACTCACCATGCAAGAGAAAAGCTAAGATCTTCACAGTCGTGGACATTATTCATCTATCAATACCACACCTGTTCTGTCCTTTTGCATCCCTCTATCTGACCCTGTGTGCCATGGTCACCATTCTCCTGCCTTCTTTTTAAATTTTTTAATTTCCTCTATATTTATCTCTAAGCTTTTTTTCCTTATGTTTGGTTGTTTTAAACTTTATAAAAAGGGTATCATGCTTACACAATATTTAGGAACTTTTTTCACTTAATATATTGCTGATAGTGTCCATATTGTTGATGTTGCTGCAGGTCATTTGGTTTGATTGCCATATTTCATTCCATTTATGAATATACCACAATTTACGCACCCACTCACCGATCGATGAGCACCTGGGTTATCTACAGGCTTTTGCCGCTGTGAGCAGCAGTGCTCTGAACACTTGTGTGCATCTCTCCTGAGTGTGTGCAAGCTTTTCAATGGGGTAGAACTGCTGGGTCAGAGAGTATGGGAATAATGGATAATGGATATGGAGACGGGATAATGGGTATGGATAATGCCAAACTCGAATCCAATGGGATGGCACCAACTTATACTCCTACCAGTAACAAATATGAAATCCTGTGGTTCTACATCCTTTTCCATACGTGGCACTGTCAGCATTTTACATTTGGGCCTCTCAAGTATCTATAAAATGGTATCTCATCTAATCTAGATTTGTATTTTCCTCATCACTAATAATACTAAAAATTTATTCATGCATCTATTGCATACATGTGTTTATCTCTTCTGTGAAAGGCCTATTTCTGTTTTGTGCCCATTTTTCTTTTGACTTGTTTGTGCTACTCTTACTGATATTTAGTCACTTTAACATATTTTGATTCTAATTATTTGTAGATTGTGTGCACCTATTGCAGATTATCTTGTTGCAGTCTGCAATTTACCTCTCAGTATCTTTAAGTTTTCATAATGAATAAAAGTTCTTACTATACACATTTATCAATGTTTTCTCTTATAGTTAACTGTTCTTTGTGTCTCCCTAAAGAAATATTTCCCAATAAGTATTGGTTTTCTTTTTATAAGAGTAATATAGCATTTGCTTTAAAACTACATTTGAGTAAAAATGAGGCATTTTAAAGAAAAACTAAAATGCTCCAAATTATACACAGTATATAGCACAATTCATAATAGTGATGTGTAAATAATTGAAGTTTGGGAGACATTAACCGTGTTCTCAAAATAGCATAAATTTATACTGAATAAATGAGCTCATTTATACATGCAGTAATTCAATTAACATATGTTTCAAATGATTCTCTCAGAGTTTCTATGTTTGAGACCTCCAGCTGGATCCTCTAGAAATGTTTGCTAAAACTATTTGAAGACACTCATCTAAGAGGGGTGTGTGTGTGTGTGTGTGTGTGTGTGTGAGTGAACTGTGTGTATGTATAGAAGATACAAAAGTAATAGAAGAGAAGCAAAGAGTATATGAGAGCTAGGTGAAACCTTAAGAAGGATGCTTGCTTTATGGTACATATGTGAAAACCAAACCTAGGCTTGTCCAAGTTCAGGAACAGGTTGCACCAGAGTGGGATTAGAGTATTGCTTAGTCATTGGCTCCCAGCACCTCCCCTGGTGAACTTCAGCCATAAGGATATGCTTCTCAGAGTGAGCAGGAAGTCTTTGCATTTATCAGCACTGACGGCTTAGTTTGCATGTTTTTCCCCCTCTCTTTCCAAATCAAAAAATATGCAATTCCTAGTCCTTTGCATTAAACTCCATACCTCACATATGACATTCAACAATACCAAAGTAGACTTTTTCATAACATGGCAGTGAGTGAAATTTCGCAGCTCCTTAACTCATGAAGTAGGTTGTGGTGGAGGTTTCTGTATTTGAGCTGCTTTTGAACTAGAACCTACTGCTGTCCACACATCTTTAAGGTGCTAGGCACATCATAGGCATTCAGCCAGAACTTGCTGGAATAAACTAAAATACTCTGTGGAAACAGGCAAACTAATAAGAACGTTCACCCTCCAAGTTGTTTAAACAGACGGTTTATTTTTGAAAGACAAAAAAAAATGTGTAAAATAAACTAAAATTAGGGTTGATCTCAGTTGATCCTCAATGGTGCTAGGGAAATGGTTTTTTGGGCCAGCTGTCATGTGATTAGAGTGGGCCATTTTTCTCCTTTTTCTAAGATTATATTTTGGGGACATCTTGGTACTGGCATTTCTTTACTGACTCATTTGAAAGAGACTTATACATATATTGTAAACTCTATGTCTGGAGCTAAAGAAAGGAAAGAAATAGAATAAAATGCTTCTCTATCTTAAAAGCTATCCATGACCTCAAGTCCACCCCAAATGGACCTGCCCATCCGTTTCTTTTTCTCTCTTTAGCTCTTATTGCAGAACAAGGCAGGACATAGCAACATGGTCATTTTGATGTAAAATTGTAATTTAAAATGATCTTTTTAAATCAACTTTTTACCTAAAATATGAGAATAACCAAACTCTCTGAGGCTCATTTTGTGACTCACCAACCCTATACCCATTGCTCCTACCCTCTTCCTATGAGGGCAAATGTAAAGACCCAAGGCAGAGGCAACAGGAAGTTGGGTCTGAGAGATGGAGTGAGGATGTCTGTTTTTTTCCTCACTTTGGTAATATGTTCAATATGGAAGTTCAACAATGTATTTTTTAATTTTAAAATTTATAACATTTTATGGCTGGGTACAGTGGCTCATGCCTGTAATCCTAGCACTTTGGGGGCTGAGATTAGAGGGTTGCTTGAGCTCAGGAGTTTGAGACCAACCTGGGCAACATGGTGAAACCTTGTCTCTGCAAAACATATACAATAAATTAGCCAGGTGTGGTAGTGCACACCTGTAGACCCAGCTACTCAGGAGGCTGAGGTGGGAGGATCACCTGAGCCCAGGGAGGTCAAGACTGCAGTGAGCCAGAATTGCACCACTGCACTCCAGCCTGGGTGACAGAGAAAGCCCCTGTTTAAAAAAAAAAAAAAAAATTATAACATTTAATAATACAAAAGTCTATATACTCACATCCATGTAGTATACAGAATATTGTTACATACACCCTGCGTACCCATCATCCAGTTCAAGTAATAAAACCTTTCCAGCCCTACTGCAACTGCCCATATCAATCCCCCTTTCCTCTTATTTATTTCTTCAAAAGTGTTTATTTAAGTGACTGTTACGTGTCAAGTAATGTTCTAGGCACTGGAAAACAGTACAATTAAAAATAAAACAGACAAGAAGACCCGAACTCATGGAGCTTTTATGAAAGGAAACTATTCTTCTGAATTTTGGGTTCATCATTCTCTTTTTCTTCCTCATACTTTTTCTATGTGTATAAGAATTTCTAAACAATTTGTGTAACTTTACTATCATACTGCATGAATTCTTCTAAGTTTTGTTTCTTTCACTTAATATTTTTGTGCATGAAGTTTGAATTCATTAATGTTCAGTTTTCATGGTCTTACATTAAGTGAATATTTCACAGTTTATCCATTTTCCTGTTTATGGATATTTAAAGTATCTTTAGTTTTGCTATTGCAAACAATGCTCCTATGAAATGGTATCAACCATTTGAATACAGGAAGCCCTTGACCAACACAGGAGCCAGGGGGGCCACCCCCATCGCAGTAAAAAATCCAGGCATAACTTTCGATTTCTGTAAAACTTCACTACTAATAGCCTGAGGTTGGCCAGAAGAAGCCTTACCAATATCATAAACAGTCAATTAACATATAAATACACTAGTATCTACAAATATTTTGTGCATTCAGGACATACCTTTTCTTAATTTTTGCAACATTTCTAGGCTACGTGGTTTGTCTGTGAGTTTTTTCAAATTGTTGCAAATCTCCAAAAAATTTTCCAGTATATGTATTGAAGAAATGTGCATGAAAATGGACCCACGCAGTTTAAGCCTATATTGCTAAAGGATCAACTGTATACCAGTTGTGTTTCTCCATTCTGCTACTGATAGACATATGGGTGGTTCTCATTTGTTGCCTGTTATGAATAAAACTGTTGTGAACATTAGCCTTTCAGTAGGTATATGTTTTCACTTCTTGTTAAATGCCTAGGAGTGAAATTGCAGTGTCATATGGGAAATGCATGTTTGACTTCATAAAAAAACTGCCAAAATGTTTTCCAAAAAAAAAAAAAAAGCTATACCATTTTACACACCTAGTTGCAATGTATGGGGGTCCCAGTTGTTCCACATCCATACCAACACTATTATTAGTCATTTTCGCTCTAGCCATTCTAGTACTGTGAAATGGCATCTTGTTGTGGTTCAATGTGCATTTTTCAGAAGACTAGTGGCATTAGGTATCTTTTCATGTGTTTATGAACTTTATATCTTCTTTCATAAAATGCCTTTTCAAGTCTTTGGCCTGTTTTTTTTTTGTTGTTGTTGTTGTTGTTCTTGTTCTTGTTTGTCATTTATTATTGAGTTTGGGAGTTCTTTGTATATTCTGAATCATATATTCCAGATACAAGTCCCCTATCAGAGTCATGTATTAAGAATATTTTACCCCAGTCTGTAGCTTGCCTTTTGACTTTCCTAAAGGTATCCTTTCAAGAGTAGAAAGTTTTTATTTTGATAAAGTCTAATTAATTTTTTTCATTTATTTAATCTAAGAATCTTTGCCTACTCTAAAGTTAAAAATAAATCTTTTATTCTACAAATATTATAGTTTTGGCTTTTATATTTAGACCTAAAATCCATTTCAAATTAATTTTGGTTTATGGCATGAAGAAAACATCAAAATTAATTTTTTAATATGAATGTCCAGTTGTTCCCACATCACTTATTATAAGAAAAAAACTTTACCTTTTCAGTGTAATTACTTTAAAATCTTTTCAAAAAATCAATTGTGGGCTGGTGGGTCTATTTCTGAATTTTCTTCTGTTCCATTGATCTATATGTCATTTGTATTTCAAGACCACATTGTCATGATGAGCAGAGCTTTATAATAAGCCTGAAAATTAGGTAATGTAAGTCTCCCAACTTTGTTCTTTTTGAAAATTGTTTTGGCTATTCTTGGTCATTTATGTTTCTGTATAAATTATAAAATAAACTTGTTAGTTTCTACATAAACATTTTCTGATATTTTGACTAGGATAGCACTAAATCTGTAAACAAATTTGATACAACTAACATCTAAACAATACTCAGTGTACCAATCCATGAACATAGTATGTCTCATTATTTATCTAAGCCTTTTTCAATTTCACTCAGCATGCTTAATGATTTTCAGTGTGGACATCTTGAACATGTTTCATTCAGTTTCTTCCTAGATACTGGCATTTTTTTATGCTTTTGGTTTACCTTTAAGATAACCTTTTAATTTGGGAATATTTTCAGATTTACAAAAAATTGTGAGGCTAGCACAGAGAATTCCCATATACTCTACGGGAACCAATATATAACCCCTGTTATTAATGTCTTACCTTAGTGTGGTACATTTGTCACAATTAATTAACCAAGATTGATAAATTATTATAAACTAAAGTCTATACTTTATTTAGACTTCCTTAGTTTTTACCTAGCATCCTTTCTCTGTTCCAGGATCTCATCCAAGGTACCATATTACATTTAGTTCTTATGTATTCTTAGGCTCCTCTTGGCTGTGACAATATCAATTTACTTTTTATTATCTTCACAATATTACAATTTTTCTCCAAAATGGTAGTGATACTGAATATCCACATGTAAAAGAGTAAAGCTGGACCCTAACCTCACACAATAACAAAAATTAACATTAAATGTATCAATGACCTAAATATGAAAGCTAAAACCATAACAACTCTTAGAAAAAAGGACTAAATCTTCATGACCTTGGATTTGGCCATGGGTTCTTAGATAAGATACAGCAACAAAATAAAAAATAGATAAACTAGACTTCACCAAAATAAAAACATTTTTGTAATTTCAAAGGCCATTACCAAGAAAGTGAAAAGACAGCCTATGAAATACAATAGAATATTTTGTAAATCATATATCTGATAAGGATCTAGCATGGAGAGTATATAAAGAGCTCTTACAACACAACAATAAAAAACAAACCAATTTAAAAGTACACGAATGCCTTAAATAGACATTTCTCCAAAGAAGATATATCCAACCAAGAAATGGCCAACAAGTACATGAAAAGACATTTGACATCACTAAGCATAAGGAAAATGTAAACCAAATACACAATGATAGCTACTTCATACCTACTATGATGACTACAATCAAAAAATGAAAATAAAGGTACTGGTGGAGAAATTAAAACTCACATACATTTTGGTATGAATGTAAAGGCTCAGACACCATGGAAAACAATTTGACAGTTCTTCAAACTGTTAAACACAGAACTGCCATGTGATCCAGCAATTCTATTGCTAGGTATAAACCTACAAGAATTGAAAAAGGTACTCAAAGAAGTACATGTACACGCATGTTCATAACAGCACTATTCATAATAGCCAAAAGGTGGAAACAACCCACATGTCCATCAACAGAGGTAAAGATAAGCACACTGTGGTATATCCATACAGTGGAACATTATTCAGCCTTAAAAAAGAATGAAGTTTTGATACATGCCACGATATAGATGAACCGTGAAAATATTGTTCTATGTGAAAAAAGCCAGACACAAAAGGTCACAGATTATATTATTCCATTTATAGGAAAATCCTATAGAGATAGAACATAAATTGTGGTTACCAGGGGTCAGATTTGGGGAGTACAGGGTGACTGCTTCCCAGGCACATGCTTTCATTTTGGATTATGAAAATGTTTTGGAACTAGATAGAGGTGGTGGTTGCACAACATTGTTAATGTACTAAATGCCACTGAATTATTCACTTTTAAATGACTAATTTTATATTATGTAAATTTTACCTCAATAAAAAAAAAAACTTAAAAAATGGCAGGGATGTTTGTCTATTTGATCACTGCGGTATCTCTAGCTACTTTAAGAGTACCTGACATGCAGAAGGCCCTCGATAAATATCACTGAATGAATGCAATACAGCACGTGTTTTTTAAGCTTAGGAATTGTATTGCATAGTTGTAGCTAAAAAAAAAAGAAAAGTCTAAATTTACCGCTATAAAACATTTCTAAACTCAGACGTGAGTTGTAGCGAAAATTCAGCAGCCACAATTTCCCAGAAAGATAGAAGATAGGCCCAGATGCTAGAAAACAACATTTGCATCCACTGTCATTCCTGTTTCCTTTTGCTTTTCTTTTTTTAAAACATTTTATTTTATTTGTCCTGCTTTCTTTTTCTAGAAAGCTGAAATTGCAGACCATGGCTAAGACTACTGACATTCCACTATCTTCCTACCAAGTATACCCCAACAAGTATAAACTTTATTTGCTATATTTACTATAAACGAAACACTATGTGCTTGTCTTAGCTCGGGCTATCGTAACAGAGTATCATAGAATGAGTGGGTTAAACAACAGGAATTTATTTATTACAGTTCTGGAAGCTGGGAAGTTCAAGATCAAGGTGTTGGCTGACTTGGCTTCCCAGGGAAGGTGCTCTTCCTGACATGCAGATGGCGGCCTTCTCTTTGTATACTCATATACTGGGAAGAGATGAGGAGTGGGGAAGCTCTTTAGGGTATCTTTTTATAAGGGCACTAATCTCATCATGAAGTACCCATCCTTATGACATCATCTAAATCTAATTATCTCCCAAAGGCACTATCTCCAAATACCATCACACTGGGGGTTAGGGCTTCAACATATGACTCTGGGGGAAACAAGTTTCAGTCCATTGTAGTACAGCAAAGCTGAGCTATTATATAAGCTATTATGAGTACTGTGGATTAGCTTTGCCAAGAATTACATAAATAAAACAAGGGAGAACACAGAGCAAGGCAGTTATTCAAAATATTTAGAGATAAATACAGCAGGAGTCTTATTTAGCCTCTATTTTAGTTTTTAGCATTTATGATGTATCAGACACTCAAAGTAGTACCTTTTTTTTTTTTTTTAATTATTCTTTAAGTTCTGGGATAAATGTGTAGAACATGTAGGTTTTTTACATAGGTATACATGTGCCATGGTGGTTTGCTGCACCCATCAACCCCGCATCTACATTAGGTGTTTCTCCTAATGCTGTCTTTCCCCTTGTCCCCCACACTCCAACAGGACCTGGTGTGCGATGTTCCCTTCCCTGTGCCCATTTGTTCTCATTGTTCAACTCCCACTTATGAGTCAGAACATGCAATGTTTGGTTTTCTGTTCCTGTGTTAGTTTGCTGAGAATGATGGTTTCCATCTTCATCCACGTCCCTGCAAAGGGCATGAACTCATCCTTTTTTATTGCTGCATAGTATTCCATGGTATATATGTGCCACATTTTCTTTATCCAGTCTAACATTGATGCACATTTGAGTTGGTTCCAAGTCTTTGCTATTGTGAACAGCGCCACAATAAACATATGTTTGCATGTGTCTTTATAGTAGAATGATTTATAATCCTTTGGGTATATACTCAGTAATGGGATTGCTGGGTCAAATGGTATTCTAGTTCTAGATCCTTGAGGAATCACCACACTGTCTTCCACATTGGTTGAACTAATTTACACCCCCACCAGCAGTGTAAAAGCATTCCTATTTCTCCATATCCTCTCCAGTACCTGTTCTTTCCTGACTTTTTAATGATCGCCATTCTAGCTGGTGTGAGATGGTATCTCATTGTGGTTTTGATTTGCATTTCTTCAATGACAGTGATGATGAAGTTTTTTTCATGTTTATTGGCTGCATAAATGTCTTCTTTTGAAAAATGTCTGTTCATATCCTTCACTCACTTTTTGATGGGGTTGTTATTTTCTTGTAAATTTGTTTAAGTTCCTTGTAGATTCTGGATATTAGCCCTTTGTCAGATGGATAGATCTTTAATCTATCTTGAGTTTACTTTTGTATAAGGTGTAGGGAAGGGATCCAGTTTCAGTTTTCTGCATACAGCTAGCAAGGTTTTCCAACACCATTTACTAAATAGGGAATCCTTTCCCCATTGTTTGTTTTTGTCAGGTTTATCAAAGATCAGATGGTTGTAGATGTGTGACATTATTTCTGAGGCCTCTATTCTGTTGCATTGGCATACATATATATATATACACCAGTACCATGCTGTTTTGGTTACTGCAGCCTTGTAGTATAGTCTGAAGTCAGGTAGCATGATGCCTCCAGCTTTGTTCTTTTTGCTTAGGATTGTCTTGGCTATATGGGCTCTTTTTTGGTTCCATATGAAATTTAAAGTAGTTTTTT
>NW_012102144.1:1667294-1670095 GCF_000951045.1 Mandrillus leucophaeus | reverse complement strand
ACTCATGATTTGGCTCTCTGTTTGTCTATTATTGGTGTATAGGAATGTTTGTGATTTTTGCACATTGATTTTGTATCCTGAGACTTTGCTGAAGTTGCTTCTCAGCTTAAGGAGTTTGAGGGCTTTTTTTAGATGGGGTTTTCTAAATATACGATCATGTCATATGCTAGCAGAGATAATTTGACTTCCTCTCTTCTATTTGAATACCCTTTCTTTCTTTCTCTAGCTCGATTGCCGTGGCCAAAACTTCAAATATTACGTTGAATAGGAGTGGTGAGAGAGGGCATCCTTGACTTGTGCCAGTTTTCAAAAGGAATGCTTCCAGCTTTTGCCTATTTAGTATAATATTGGCGGTGCGTTTGTCATAAATAGCTCTTAATATTTTGAGATATGTTCCATCAAAGTTTATTGAGTATTTTTAGCATGAAGGGATGTTGAATTTTATTGAAGGCCTTTCTGCATCTATTGAGATATTATGTGGTTTTTGTCACTGGTTCCATTTATGTGATGGATTATGTTTATTCATTTGCATATGTTGAACCAGCCTTGCATGCCAAGGATGAAGTCGACTTGATCGTGGTGGATAAGCTTTTTGATGTGCTACTGGATTCGGTTTGCCAGTGTTTTATTGATAATTTTTGCACTGATGTTAATCAGAGATATTGGCCTGAAATTTTCTTTTTCTGTTGTGTCTCTCCAGGTTTTGGTATCAGGATGATGCTGGCCTCATAAAATTAGTTAGGGAGGAGTCCCTCTTTTTCTATTGTTTGGAATAGTTTCAGAAGGAATGGTACCAGCTCCTTTTTGCACCTTTAGTAGAATTTGACTGTGAATCTGTCTGGTCCTGGGCTTTTTATGGTTCGTAGGCTATTAATTACTGTCTCAATTTCAGAACTTCTTATCCGTCTATTCTTATTTGACTTCTTCCTGGTTTAGTTTTGGGGAGGGTGTGTGTGTCCAGGAATTTATCCATTTCTTCTAGATTTTCTAGAGTATTTGTGTAGCGGTGTTTATAGTATTCTCTGATGGTAGTTTGTGCTTCTGTGGGATTAGTGGTGATATCCCCTTTAAAATTTTTTATTGTGTCTATTTGATCCTTCTCTCTTTTCTTCTTTATTAATCTGGCTTGTGGTCTATCTACTTTGTTAATCTTTTCAAAAACCAGCTCCTGGATTCATTGAATTTTTTGAAGGGCTTTTTGTGTCTCCATCTCCTTCAGTTCTGCTCTCATCTTAGTTATTTCTTGTCTTCTGCTAGCTTTTGAATATGTTTGCTCTTGTTTCCCTCGTTGTTTTAATTGTGATGTTAGCATGTTGATTTTAGATCTTTCCCACTTTCTCCTGTGGGCGTTTAGTGCTATAAATTTCCCTCTAAACACTGCTTTAAGCTGTGTCCCAGAGATTCTGGTACATTGTGTCTTTGTTCTCATTGGTTTCAAAGAACTTATTTCTGCCTTAATTTAGTTATTTACTCAGTAATCATTCAGGTGCAGGTTGTTCAGTTTCCATGTAGTTGTGCGGTTTTGAGTGAGTTTCTTAATCCTGAGTTCTAATTTGATTGCACTTTGAAACCAACAAGAACAAACACACAATGTACCAGAATCTCTGGGACACAGCTAAAGAGACTCTTTGTTATGATTTCCATTCTTTTGTATTTGCTGAAGAATGTTTTACTTCCAATTATGTGGTCAATTTTAGAGTAAGTGTGAAGTGGTGTTGAGAAGAATGTATATTCTGTTGATTTGGAGTGGAGAGTTCTGTAGATGTCTATTAGGTCTGCTTGGTCCAGAGCCGAGTTCAAGTCCTGAATATCCTTGTTAATTTTCTGTCTCATTGATCTGTCCAATAATGACAGTGGGGTATTAAAGTCTCCCACTATCATTGTGTGGGAGTCTAAGTCTCTTTGTAGGTCTCTAAGAACTTGCTGTATGAATCTGGGTGCTCCTGTATTGGATATATATAGTTAGCTTTTCTTGTTGCACTGATCTCTTTACCATTATGTAATGCCCTTCTTTGTCCTTCTTTGCCCTTCTTTGTCTATTTTGATCTCTGTTGGTTTAAAGTGTGTTTTATCAGAGACTAGGATTGTGACACCTGCTTTTTGCTGTTTTTTTGTTTGTTTATTTTGTTTGTTTGTTTTTTGTTTGTTTGTTTTCCACTTTCCATTTGCTTGGTAAATCCTCCTCCATCCCTTTATTTTGAGTCTGTGTTTGTCTTTGCATGTGAGATGGGTCTCCTGAATACAGCACACCACTAGGTCTTGACTCTTTATCCAATTTGCCAGTCTGTGCCTTTTAATTGGGGCATTTAACCCATTTATGTTTAAGGTTAATATTGTTATGTGTGAACTTGATCCTGTCATTATGATGCCAGCTGGTTATTTTGCCCATTAGTTGATGCAATTTCTTCGTAGTGTCAATGGTCTTTATATTTTGGTTTATTTTTGCAGTACCAGTTTTTCCTTTCTATATTTAGTGTTCCCTTCAGGAGCTCTTGTAAGGCAGGCCCGGTGGTGACAAAATCTCTCAGCATTTGCTTGTCTGTAAAGGATTTTACTTCTCCTTCACTTATGAAACTTAATTCGGCTAGATATGAAATTCTGGGTTGAAAATTCTTTTCTTTAAGAATGTTGAATATTGTCCCCCCGCCCCTCTTCTGGCTTGTAGGGTTTCTGTTGAGAGATCTGCTGTTAGTCTGATGGGCTTCCCTTTGTGGGTAACCTGACCTTCTCTCTGGCTGCCCTTAACATTTTTTCCTTCATTTCAACCTTGGTGAATCTGATGATTTTATGTCTTAGGGTTG
>NW_012102144.1:1633925-1667244 GCF_000951045.1 Mandrillus leucophaeus | reverse complement strand
TGAATATCCTTGTTAATTTTCTGTCTCATTGATCTGTCCAATAATGACAGTGGGGTATTAAAGTCTCCCACTATCATTGTGTGGGAGTCTAAGTCTCTTTGTAGGTCTCTAAGAACTTGCTGTATGAATCTGGGTGCTCCTGTATTGGATATATATAGTTAGCTTTTCTTGTTGCACTGATCTCTTTACCATTATGTAATGCCCTTCTTTGTCCTTCTTTGCCCTTCTTTGTCTATTTTGATCTCTGTTGGTTTAAAGTGTGTTTTATCAGAGACTAGGATTGTGACACCTGCTTTTTGCTGTTTTTTTGTTTGTTTATTTTGTTTGTTTGTTTTTTGTTTGTTTGTTTTCCACTTTCCATTTGCTTGGTAAATCCTCCTCCATCCCTTTATTTTGAGTCTGTGTTTGTCTTTGCATGTGAGATGGGTCTCCTGAATACAGCACACCACTAGGTCTTGACTCTTTATCCAATTTGCCAGTCTGTGCCTTTTAATTGGGGCATTTAACCCATTTATGTTTAAGGTTAATATTGTTATGTGTGAACTTGATCCTGTCATTATGATGCCAGCTGGTTATTTTGCCCATTAGTTGATGCAATTTCTTCGTAGTGTCAATGGTCTTTATATTTTGGTTTATTTTTGCAGTACCAGTTTTTCCTTTCTATATTTAGTGTTCCCTTCAGGAGCTCTTGTAAGGCAGGCCCGGTGGTGACAAAATCTCTCAGCATTTGCTTGTCTGTAAAGGATTTTACTTCTCCTTCACTTATGAAACTTAATTCGGCTAGATATGAAATTCTGGGTTGAAAATTCTTTTCTTTAAGAATGTTGAATATTGTCCCCCCGCCCCTCTTCTGGCTTGTAGGGTTTCTGTTGAGAGATCTGCTGTTAGTCTGATGGGCTTCCCTTTGTGGGTAACCTGACCTTCTCTCTGGCTGCCCTTAACATTTTTTCCTTCATTTCAACCTTGGTGAATCTGATGATTTTATGTCTTAGGGTTGCTCTTCTTGAGGAGTATCTTTGTGGTGTTCTCTGTATTTCCTGAATTTGAATGTTGGCTTGTCTTGCTAGGTTGGGGAAGTCCTCCTGGATAATATCCTGAAGTGTATTTTCCAACTTGGTTCCATTCTGCCTGTCACTTTCAGGTATACCAATCAAATATAGGTTTGGTCTTTTAACATAGTCCCAAATTTCTTGGAGGCTTTGTTCATTCCTTTTCATTCTTTTTTCTCTAATCTTGTCTTCATGCTTTATTTCATTGAGTTGATCTTCAACCTCTGATATTCTTTTTTCCAATTGATCGATCCAGCTATTGATACTTGTGTATGCTCCATCAAGTTCTTGTGCTGTTTTTCAGCTCCATCAGGTCATTTATGTTCTTCTCTAAACTGGTTATTCTAGTTAGCAGTTCCTGTAACTTTTTATCAAGGTTCTTAGCTTCCTTGCACTGGGATGGACCATGCTCCTTTAGCTTGGAGGAGTTTGTTATTACCCACTTTCTGCAGCCTACCTCTGTCAATTCGTCAAACTCATTCTCCACCCAGTTTTGTTCCCTTGGTGGTGAGGAGTTGTGATCCTTTGGAGGAGAAGAGACATTCCAGTTTTGGGAATTTTCATCCTTTTCGTGCTGGTTTTTTCTCATCTTCGTGGATTTATCTACCTTTGGTTGTTGCTGTTGCTGACCTTTAGATGGAGTTTTTCTGTGGTTGCCTTTTTTGTTGATGTTGATGCTATTGCTTTCTATTTGTTAGTTTTCTTCTAACAGTCAGGGCCCTTTTCTACAGGTCTGCTGGAGTTTGCTGGGGGTTCACTCCAAACCCTGTTTGCCTAGGTATCACCAGCAGAGACTGCAGAACAGCAAAGATTGCTGCCTGCTCCTACCTCTGGAAGCTTCCTCCCAGAGGAGCACCTGCCAGATGACAGCCAGAGTTCTCCTGTATGAGGTGTCTGTCGGCCCTTGCTGGGAGGTATCTCCCCATCAGGAGGCACGGTGGTCAGGGACCCACTTGAGAAGGCAGTCTGTCCCTTAGCAGTGCTTGAGCACTGTGCTGGGAGATCTGCTGCTCTCTTCAGAGCTGGCAGACAGGAACGTTTAAGTCTGCCAAAGCTGAGCTCAGAGCTGCCCCTTCCCCCAGGTGCTCTGTCCCAGGGAGATGGGAGTTTCATCTATAAACCCCTGACTGGGGCTGCTGCCTGTCTTTCAGAGATGCCCTGCCCAGAGAGGAGGAATCTAGAGTGGCAGTCTGACTACAGCGGCTTTGTGAGGCTGCAGTGGGCTCCACCCAGTCTGAATTTCCCAGCAGCTTTGTTTACACTTTGAGGGGAAAACCGTCTACTCAAGCCTCAGTAATGGTGGACGCCCCTCCCCCAACCAAGCTCAAGCATTCCAGGTTGACTTCAGACTGCTGCACTAGCAGTGAGAATTTCAAGCTAGTGGATCTTCGCTTGCTGGGCTCCGTGGGGGAGGGATCCGCTGAGCAAGACCACTTGGCTCCCTGGCTGCAGCCCCCTTTCCAGGGAAGTGAAGGGTTCTGTCTTGCTGGTGTTCTAGGCACCACCGGGGTATGAAAAAAAAAAAATTCCTGTGGCTAGCTCAGTGTCTGTCCAAATGGCTGCCCAGTTTTGTGCTTGAAACCCAGAGCCCTGGTAGTGTAGGCACACAAGGGAATCTCCTGGTCTGTGGGTTGTGAAGACCGTGGGAAAAGCGTAGTGTCTGGGCCAGAATGCACTATTCCTCATGGCATGGTCCCTCACAGCTTCCCTTGTCTAGGGCAGGGAGTTCCCTGACCCCCTTGCACTTCCCGGGTGAGGCAACGCCCCACCCTGCTTCTGCTCACCCTCCGTGGACCGTACCTGCTGTCTAACCAGTTCGAGAGAGATGCACTGGGTATCTCAGTTGGAAATGCAGAAATCACCCACCTTCTGCATTGGTCTCGCTGGGAGCCACAGTCTGGAGCTGTTACTATTCGGCCATCTTGCCCAGGAATCTCAAAGTGGTACTTTTAATACACAATATAACTTACCTTTCATCTTGGTATTCCTATTCCTAGATGAAGAAACTAAAATTCATAGAAGTGATGTAAGTACCCTAGGGTCACACAGGAAGAGGCAGTACAAACATTTGAACTTAGGACACTCAAACCCTGAATGTTGGCTTCATTCTATTTTTTGTCACAGTGCTTCTTCACAAAGTGGAGTTTGTAGTAACCAGCAGCCCTAATTCTTATATCAAGGTCCCTTGATCAGAATAAAAAAGACTTCAAGTTCCAACAAATCTTAGGAGAGGTCTCTGATTGGACTTGTGGGGGTCACATACCAACCTCCAGGCCAAAGGTCAGAGCACTATCATGCTATACTCTCTTAAAAGAAAGCGAAGACTGTTTGAGACATCTAAAACAAAAACATTCCCACATCACATATTTGTGTCAGGCAATGGTTTAAAAGACATCTACCAAGCAACACTGTTCATTAAAAACACAATACAATTGTTGGTCAATGCTAGTGTGATGAGGAGGGCTCCAGTCTATTGGCAGACAACATGACAGAACAGACTGGAGGTCAGGCTGCGCTGGCTCAGCCTGTCTGTCTCTCTCTCTCTCTCTCTCTCTCTCTCTCTCTCTGCATCCTCAGGTAAGCCCAGTCTAAGGCTTGGTTTTCTACCTATAAATGCAGCAATTGTCATAAATAGTTCCTAAAGGCTTTCTAGGTCTAATCTTAAATTTTGGAGAAAAACTCTAAATAGCCATGCATGGGAAAAGAGCAGCATTTTACTGCTGTTTTCAGCCCAAATACCCCTTTTCTAATCTTTCTTTGGCCTTGCAGTGCTGATTTTGCTTGTAGGACCATGACTCTTCTAGTTTTAAGGCCTGATTTTCACAGCCATAGCAGGGAATGTATATATTCCATGCAATGCCCAGCTTAATCTAGCCAGAACTTCACAGAGGGAAATGAAAAACTAAGTCATTGCTGAGTGAATTGAATCCATATAATGGAAACTGGAATAAAAATACAACTTTTAGCTTTTGCTGGGTCAACATAACTTTCAACTAACAGAAACTGGGTTATAATTTAGTTCATTTGATCAGTGTAGATGGAACTTTCTTAGCCTTTTGCAACATACGCTTTTTTTGGGATAAGCCTAAATAGCTCATACCAACCTTCCGCATTTCTGAAATATACCCCTTGCAGGGAGGGGCTCACCTCTTCCCTCTTCCTCCATTAAGTCACTGTAACTCTGGATAGAGACTCCTCTTCTACATACCACTACATTGTAAGATTTGACAACCTTTACTTTCCCTCAATTATATTATAAAAACTAAGTTGTTTTAAAATTTCCAACTATTAAACTACAATATTGATGATGCTCTTACAACCTCCCTGTTCACTCCATATCCCACCCATGGAGAGGAGGGTCTGATATGCCCCTCTAGGAGAAAGGATCCCTTCACTGAGGGTCACAGGTCGAACCTGCTTGTTAATAATACTTGCTGATTGTAGACTCTACTTTTCCCCTGATACATTACCTTTTTGTAAACTTCCTCAAGGTAATTTCTGAACCTCAGTTCCTTCCATGTAAAAGATACACAGCAAAACTTGAAGAGGTTGTTATGAAAATTCCTGAGATTATCTGTGGAAAGTGCTTGGCACGGGGTCTGCAATATAGTATGTGTTCAATGAACATCAGATAATAGTGATCAGGACTGCTGTGTACAGTTGTATGAGCTGTACTACACAGCTCCTGGGGTTGCGAATTTAACTACAATGTGAAGGCTGGCCCCTGGAATTGGGATAGGTAGGAAATGACAGTTAGATGGATAGACAGATAAATAAAAATATCTATGTACAGTCATCC
This sequence comes from Mandrillus leucophaeus, assembly GCF_000951045.1. Taxonomy (NCBI): domain Eukaryota; kingdom Metazoa; phylum Chordata; class Mammalia; order Primates; family Cercopithecidae; genus Mandrillus; species Mandrillus leucophaeus. The sequence continues at coordinate 1,662,396 of NW_012102144.1, read as the reverse complement.
TTTGGTGTTGGCAGGGGATTGGTTCCAGGATCCTTGCAGATATACCAGAATCTTCACATACTCCAGTCCTGAATTCAACCCTGCAGAATCCACATATATGAAGTCAGCCCTCTGTATCTGCAGGTTTCACATTCTGCAATTACTGTATTTTTGAGCTGCATTTGACTACGGATATGAAACCCAAGGATACAGAGAGCTGACTGTATTTATTGAAAAAAAAAATCCATGTATAAGTGAACCAGGGCAGTACAAATCCGTGTTGTTCAAAAGTCAATTGTATATGGATTACATAATACTATGGTCCCTGCTTATCTGCAGAGACTGAGGTGTGGTTTCAGTTACCTGCTATTAACCACAGTCTGAAAATAGGAGAGTACAATACAATAAGATATTCTGAGAGAGAAAGAGCACATTGACATAAGTATCTTGTTATAATTGTTCTATTATTGATGTTAATCTCTTACTGTAACTAATTTATAAATTAAACTTTGTCATAGGTATTGTATGTATAGGAAAATCATCGTATATATAGTCTTTTGAACTGTCTTTTGATCTGTGGTTTCAGGTATCCACTAGTGGTCTGGGAACATGTTCACTGAATAATGGGGAACTGCATATTAAAAATACATCATATGTAATTAATATATAATATTAATATATAATTATATAATTGTATATAATTAATATATATCATATATTTTGTACAGTGAACCTTATAAATTGCCAAAGAACAGGGTGACTGATTTATTAAGACTCATTCTCTGTTCCTGCTGTATATTAAGACTCATTCTCTGTTCCTGCTGTATAGTATCATCATTAGAGCCAGGAAGTTCCAGCCAGCCAAGTATGCAGTATCAGGCCAGCAGGATCAAATCCAAATGATCTCCCAAGCCAGTGCTTGAAAAGGAACAGCATTTGTGACCCAAAATGATAGTGGGTATAGAACTGAAGCATTCAAAAGGGGCCATGTGAGGCTCCCACACTTTCAGTCTCCCAAAAAAAAGGTTTAAGTCATTTTAAATATTGGTTGTTTAGATTGGGATGATACGGAGAGCAACATGCTGCTATTATTGCAAAGACTGCTGCCCAGAGGAGAGCAGCTCTATCTGCCTGGGCTAGAAGCAAGTGCCTGCCCTTCAGCCTGTGGGCTGTGAGTGTTTTGTAACTGGGGGATGCTTTCGTTCACGCTGGAGACGTGTGACATGAAAATAATTTGAAAAGATGGGACAAGTCGAGGAAGGAGAGTCTGGAGAACGTTCAATTTGCCGCAGGCTTCCTAGCCATGTGTTTTATGGCATGAGACACTCCAAGCAGAATGTGACATTTAGGGAAGTAAAGGGAGTCTGTGACCAAATAATATTAGTGTGGAAGATTCTAATTGGGCTTCCTACTTGGAGACGATCAAATACTTCCAACTAGTGGGAAGTGAATTTCCCAGATTAACTACACATGAAATGATACTGCTGCTCACTTCTCCTTCCTGCTCACCTAATTTGCTGTTACTCAAATATTGCCAAGGTTGGCCTTTCTCAGCAGGAAATACCTAAGCCATTCAATTCCATTTCAAAGAACATTTATCGCTTACCTATTATGTGCTAGGTGGAAATAGGACAAAAATAAGAAGAAGTAGATCCTCCTTCAAGGAGCATGCTATCCATTCAGACAATCAACAGAAAAAGAAATGCTTGCAAAATGGCAAATATGGACTTTAATAGCAATGCTAACATAGTTCTTCCAGAGTGATGGGCAGCAAAAAAGTAAAAATAAAACATAGATTCCCAATTTATTGTTGTATTAAAGTTAGAAAGAAACTGATGCACAAAGAAACTGTGGACCAAAGCAGAACCCTATTTGTTCAGGGAAGAGATATTTGAGGCATTTCCATGAAAGATGTTCATCAGTTGTTTTGAAAGAATTGTGTTTTTACTTACAAAACTGCATTTTTATATCTACATGGTAAAATCACTTCGCCTTAGCCATTGCATCCACGATTAATTAGTTGATGAATAAGAAAATCATGCTTTAGTGGTATCTAATTTCTTTAGTGAGCTCAATTTATTTGGGAGGAAATGTGTCCAGATAGAGTGTTTTAAAAAATCTTTTTCTGCAATCTTATTTTCCAATCATCCAATCCTTTGATCCTTCAAAAGTAATCACCGCTTTCAAATAAGAATGGCAAAAATGGCTGAGTTCAGACCTGGGTAAATGAAAGGTTATCCTCTCAGTTTAATATGCCTGACATTTTAAAGAAATGATCCAGTGGAAAAGACAGGATTGGACATTTTAAAATACATCTACCAATTCCAAGGTTAGACAAGCAACTCAAAACATAGGTCTGTCGTGTCTATCCCAGGAATTTTATTGATTTGGCCTGTTTTGTGGAAAACTTGTTGCCCTCAGTTATGGCCCCCAAATTAGTATATCTGCATAATCTCAGACCTTGCCTCCTGTTGTCTGGACATATCAGAACCCAGTTCCTTCCCTATGAACAAAATGTTATACTTTGTGATCTGAAGAGATCATAGCAAAACTCAGGAAATCAAACCATCAGCTGAGTACTTTCAATAAGAATGATTACCATTTATCAAGTACCTACTATAAGCCAGGTGTGGTGTTTAGATACTCTATTTAAATAATTTAGGCCAGGTGCCGCGGCTCACGCTTGTAATCCCAGCACTTTGGGGGGCCAAAGGGGGCGGATCACTTGAGGTCAGGAGTTTGAGACCAGCCTGGCCAACACAGTGAAACTTTGTCTCCACTAAAAATGCAAAAATTAACCAGGCTTGTTGATGCATGCCTGTAATCCCAGCTACTCGGGTGACTGAGGTATGACAATTGCTTGAATCTGGGAGGCAAAGGTTGCAGTGAGCTAAGATCACGTCACTGTACTCTAACCTAGGTGACAGAGTGAGACTTTGTTTCAAAAATAAAAAATAAATAAATATAATTTTTACATTTAGAGTGCTCAGAGTAAAGCACATTTTAGAGTTTAAGACACAATTTTATGTTGTGTCTTGTACAAAGTCAGATGGCCAATAAATGGCAGAGTTGAATTAAAAACCATGTCTGCCAACTTCATGGAATCATGGTCAACTAGATGAAAGCAGGGCAGGTGCAGTGGCTCACACCTATAATCTCAGCACTTTGGGAGGCCAAGACAAGAAGATCGCTTGAGCCTGGAGTTTGAGACCAGCCTGGGCAACATGGTGAGACCTCATCTTTACAAAAAATTTGAACATTAGCCAGGTAAAATTACCTGGCTCATGGCTGTATTCTCAGCTAATTGGGAAGCTGAGGTGGGAGGATCACTGCAAGCCCAGGAGTTTGAGGGTGCAATGAGTTATGATCATGCCACTGCACTCCAGCCTAGGTGACAGAGTGTGATCCTTACCCTGTCTCAAAAGTAAATAAAATAAAGCAAAAGTAGGTAAAAGCAACAGGATATATATCTACGTATTTTTACCCAAAGTTTGGCCCTGAAGTAAATAAACATCTCAACTACACTGACTCCCCACTGAGATGCTACTTAATATAAAACATGTGCCTAGAACAAGACTCTTCTGTTATAGGGTAGCAAGACTCTATACTAACATCTAGAGCATCCATTATATACAAGGTAATGGATGGGAAACTATGATGGGAAATACAGGACACAGAGATGGGGGCTCTATGGCTTATCACCTAATTAAAGAATAAATTATCATAGACTAGTGGCAGGATATCTACATACACACACACCAGGGGTGGGGTATATTCATTATTTCATTTATTCAACAAATATTCCTTGGGTGCTACTTTTTCAGCATTTGAGCCTGTGTTTACTCACCTGAAAAATAAGGACAGTAGTTTCCTTGCCTGCTTTCACAGGCTGCTGTAAGGATCTAATGAAGTAATATGTGCAAAATCATTTGGATGACTCTAAACTGTCCCACTGCCACACACTTAGTATTACTGTAAGGCCATCTGCACAGGGTAAGAACTTGCAGTTTTGGAACAACCACACCAGAGTTTGAATTCCACTTAGTCCCTAGGTGACTTAGGGAAATGTGTGTCCTTGCTATAAACCCCCATCTCATAAGGTCATCTGTGAAATGTTTGTTCCTTAACAACAAAAGTACCTGATAAACACTACCATTATGAGGTGGATGGGCTCTAGACACAAATATGGCACCAAAAGTATCACTCCAAAGATAGGAGCTGCCCAATGTATCAGGAAAAGAGCATGTATTTGGGATTCACAAAGACTAAATCTTGGCTCTGCCACTTACTGGCATGAGACCTTGGACATGTCATTTAAACTATTTAAACCTTCATTTCTTCACCTATTAAATGGAGGAATTAATATCAGTCTCATAAAGTTTCAGAACACTCACATGAGAATATGGATATAGAGCGCTGGTGTAATTAGAACTGCTGGATAAATGGTGTAAGTCATACGTTGGATGAGCATGGCTCCTGATATTAATAAATATGGTCTATTTCTGGTTTCCTCATCTCTTTCAACTTGAATCAGTGAAAGTAGTCTTGGGAAAGCTGGAGAGAATGGACAGAGCACGGCTGCCTCTCAATATCTCTTAACTTCCCTATTACCTTCTCTGTGTTAACTGCTATCTGGATAGAAAGGTTTGTACATAGCTGGGCAACTACTGGGCTAGCAGGAAAGCAAAGCATCAGTTATTCCAGGTAATCCCTGTGACCCCTTTCTCAACCTCTAGGTCTTTAGTGGGAACCTCTTCTTGATGAGGACCCCTCCGGGGAACCAAGAAAAGCCCATACCAACCTTCTCTCACCTGTCATATCTGATCCTTGGGAAACGCTCATGCATCCCTTTCCCAGCATACACTGGAAATACAGCCTGTGCCAACATTCTCCCCATGATAGCATCAGAGGAGCTGGTCAACCCTTCTTTAGCCTTTAATTTCCTGAAAGGAGGAGGTCCCTGGGCCACAGTTCTTTTAGCCAGACTTTTCAGGCCTGAGTCAGACACCAGTCATGTAAGTCTTCCAAGCACAGAGGGTACAATTCAAAGCTCTCCAGGGGACCCTTAAAGATAGATGATATATTCATAAATGAGTGTAGCTATATGGAATCACATTGTATTTACAGATGCTGAAATTTGAATTAAAGTTAATTTTCACATCATAAAATATTTTTTGATTCCCCACACCTGACTCCAACCATTTGAAAATGTAAAAATCATTCTAAGCTCAGAATACAAAACGAGGCCATGGGCTGGAGTTGACCTGCCTACTGTAGTTTCCTGAGCCTGGGTCACATGATAGTATTTGTACCCCTCTCCCAAAAAGCAAAATGAAGGATAACACAGCACTTACTTGCTTGCACACAAAAAATTGCTTTGTCAATCTGTTTACACAATCCCACTCTCCATAATTTGGTTTCTTTTGATATCTTCAAAGGTGGGTCTTGGGTGCTGTTTTTCAAAGGTGGTGCTATTTTTCAGATTAGAATCAGTATTTTTAGATTCAAAGAGACCTTAGGAGGGTAGGGAGTGGAAGTGAAGGGTGGTCTGTCAAGAGTGCTGGATCAGTTTATTGTAAATTTTATTTAAAACTCTATCTGGATTTGTCTTACTCGCCTAGTAATTTTGAATTTGTCATACTGACACACCTCAGCTGAAATTCAGGCAGCGTTCCATTCCAAAATCACGTAGCAATAGCCATGGCTACCACTCTCATCACTGCTATCTAGAATCTACGGGTAAGAGGTCAAGAAAGATCAAGTGGGGCAAGTGATGGCACTCTCCATTTTCTTCCATTTCCTTGCTTTAGGTAGATGTCGCTGAAGATGTTGATGAATCAAAGTGACCAGGAAGAAGCAAATTATTCTATTTACCTATCCTGGTGTATCTTCTCTTCTATCATGAAAGTCTGTCCAGTGTGAGATTTGAGGGCACTTTGTCCCCCTGTTTTTGATACAGTCATCCTTGGGAATGTTGACTTTGGGGAATAATGTGACATCTTCCAAGTTGTGACATCATTCCCCAGAACAGGCTCTGGCACTAGGATCAGTTGTCATCACTCTTTACAGGACCAAGATATTTCTGTTCTATGTGGACTCATTTTTGTGTATTTTCAACAGCAGGTTGGTTTTAAGCATATTTAAGTAACAAACATATATCTACCCCCGTGGAGGCCATTTTTGCCAAATGGACTACTCCAACACCAAGCTTCTTTCTGCTCTATGTTTTTAATCTTGGTGGAGACCATGTGATTTACACTAAGGAAAGACAAAGCTCAACTTAAAAGGAAAATGATGGAGTCTGGATTATTTTTACCCATTTCTTTTTCCTTCTGGAAGCATTACTGTGTTACAATAAAGCTGTAGTACATCAAATGGATATTAATGTGATTCGTATCACAATGATATGAAGCAATTTCTGGGCCACATTTTTATCTGAATACTCATACTTTAGCATCACATAAGATCTGTCTTCTCACAAGTTCAAAGGACTGTAGAAACATGACTTCATTAATTTGCTCCACATCTCAGAGAGTTAGGAGGGGACAGAAATCATTTTTCTTCCATTTTGCAGGTGATGAAGCTGAGGCCCAGAGAGGTTTTGACTGAAATAGGGGCACACAGCCAGTGAGCAAGAAGCTTTCAACATAACTTCATTTACCAGCCTATGCACCCTTTCGTTTTATGTTATGATGAATGCTACTCAAAACACAACCATAGAATAACTTCACATAAACAAATGGACTTAATGAAAAATGTTTTTTTTTTTAAAAAAAGTGTATCAACATTCCAAACCTGTGAAACTGTTGTTTTTCAGATTAAAATCAGAATTTTCAGGTTCAAAGAGACCTTAGAGATAAAAAAAAAAAAAAAAAAAAACTTATTGCTCTATTATTTTATATTGGGGAAAATGAGACCCAGAGGGAATAAAAGATGTTCCCATGTTGTCCAGCTAATTGGAGGCAAAGAGACCAGTTCTCCTGACATGCTGTGACCTTTCTACTAGATTCAGGATGGCAAATACACCTTCCCATTCTGTGCCTTAGCAGACATCAATAATTGATCACCCGATACGTTTCTGTAGAGCCCCGTCAGGCAGTCATAATGAATTACTCAGAGTTGACACTAGAAATGAAACCTATTTGCCATTCATGATATTAAAATGCTGAACACGATTTTTAAAGCTGCTGATTTTTGATGGGCATATAGTATATGCCAGACATGGTACATGTAGTGTTTGATTGCAGTCTCACAACATCTCAATGAGGTTGGCACTATTATAGATTTGGAAACTAAAATTAAGAGAGATTCTATAACTTAAGATCACACAGCTAGTATGTAGTAGATTAAAGATCTGAATCTAGGTCTTAAAAGTTCACATATATATGCACATACACATACCTACACATACACATGTATATGTACACATACACGTATACACACATACACATGAATTTCACTGAAACATTCTCTATTTATTTTGAATACTCCCTTTTGAATACAATTTTCAGATCATCTTCATCCTATTTTTTCCCCTTCACTTATCTTAACTTTGGATACGTGAGTTTCTTTTTCCTTGCTGAATTTAACAATGAGATGAGATGCTCCAAGTTCACTGAATTTGAAATTCAAAGCAATTCTCTATTTTTCAATCTCCACTCAGTTGTGATTTGCTATAGGTCAGAAACGGCCTCTTCCTGAAAGGCAGATTTGGTAGCACAAATAAACAATCTTTTGTTGGAGATTTGTTGTATGGCCCTCTCCATACCCTACTCCCTCACCCCATCCATTTCCAAACGCCTTACACAACTTCCTCTACTTCTCTATCCTCAAAGGAACATGCACAAACTCAGCCCTGCTGTGTATGGCATTTTAAATGGAGCTGAGGCCAGGCCAAAATAAAGTATTCCAGAATTTTCTAAAAATTCACCAACAAAAAGACTGAGAAGGATTTACAGCAATGTTCAGTTATATGTAAATATCACCAGAGTAGCTTAAGAGATGAGACATGAATCCTAGACCCTTTTGTTTTTATCTTGCTCTATCAAAAGGGAAAAATAAAAACAAAGACCTAGGAGAAGTGAAAGTTACACTACCTAAAAGGATTTTTAGCTGTCTCTAAATTAGTTAACAGTCCACCCAAGTCTGCAGGGAAAATTTCAGGGAAGATCACAACAAAATGCCCTTTTCTGGACCCAGAAATAAATCCACAGCGATGATCTTTCTTAAGTAAATGTGGCCATTTTCTGGTGACCCAGCTTGGCTCCTGGACTAGAACTTGGGAATTCCCATTAATGCCTCACAACATTAGCACATGGCATTAAGCCTGCTTACTAACAAAAGAACCCAGCTTTTAACAGAGAGGCTCCCTCTCTGTTGCTTCTATTTGAAGTTAAAGGAAATAAATGGCCCCAAATGATCCTCTTCTAAGAGTAAACTACATTTATCTTCCTGGTAAAGAGGTGAAAACAAACATCCTTAGTGTTTGCATATTGAGAGCCGAGATTCTAGTTTCTCTGGTGGAAACCGAGCACTTGGTTTGTTTCTAGACTGTATTTAAACAGCTTCAGATGCCTGGTTTTACCTGGTTTCTTAGAAAGATAAACTGACTCCAGGCCCCCAAGGGTGTTGACTGTAACAGCCTGCTTTGCCAATGTAAAACATAAGCTACTGCGAAGAGTTCACCCTATCTGAAGGCTAACGCATCATCAGCAAACAGTTTATTCTGCATCTTGTTAATACTGAGAGGTATTTAATGTAAACTCTGAATTATTAAAACCCCATGTGGCTTTTAGAAACACAGCTGCACCTCCCGGTGTCTAGTTGAAGTTGCCTTGTTTGGTCTCTATCAAAATCATGTAGCAGTAATGTGTTGGGAAGAAAAGGTAAATAGTTCTTGATTTCCTAATTTTTTTACAGCTGTGTTTGTAAACATGTGGTTGTTTGGTTTCGTAGGTGAATGCCGTTTGAGATGCTTTGGTTCAGTTATACAGCTGCCATCACTCAGGAAGCACTGAGTCCACGCAGACAGAGTGCAAGGAAAAGCTAATCAATATAGACAGCCAATCTAAGTAATTGAACAGAAATACATATATACAGATATACATATAACCTATACAGATAACATATTAACACTTAGGGAAGAGAAAGAGGGAGACAGAGAAAGAGCGAAAGATTGAGATTCCTCCTGTGACCCTTTGATCATGTGGAAAGACTCCTCAGGGGATGTAGCATTGAGGGTAGATATTGTGTGGTATTTCACCAGACACAGATGAGAGAGAGGACATACATGTACCTACAACATGATTTTTAAAGAAAAGGTTTGGGTGTCTGTGTGTAATTTATACGCCTGCTTCTCTATCTGTGCCCTTCCTAGTTTTGTTCTGGCTTTTCTTTTGATACCCTAATATCCTTTCTACACTTTCATATTTTTCCCAGACTCTAGTTACAGGAGTTCTGTCCTTGTGGGCAGGGATCATATTTGTATCCTCTATAACTCTGTACACAAGATCATTATGCCCTGGAGTATGATACGAGTTTGGTAAACATTTATTGAGTTAAAATTGTCCACAGTCTACTTCTCTTCGCTTCCTTTCCATCAGCACTCTAACTGCTGTCACTTACTCATGGTTTGGATATAAGATGTGATCCACAAACATTCGATAAAAACATGAATGGAGCAACTTGGTGACAGTGATATTAGGAGACAGTGCCCACAGCTCTGTAAACATGACCACCTTGTTATATCAAGTAGTGTGTGAGATGTTTGGATCTTGGAACAGAATTCTAATACCCAGGCATAGGCTGAACCTTTGCTGTTTGGAATCTGATTAAGTAATCTCAACAACACTATGAAGTCAGAGACATCCTCTTGGCATTGTAGGTGACAAAAATAAGTCTGTAAGAGGGGAAATTGCTTGCTCAAGTTCTCTAAGATCATACACAAGGGAGTCACAAAGGTACAACTCCTTCTCCACATCTCACTTCAGGTCCAGAGTTCTTGTCTGTTCAACAATAAAGCCATTATTTCAAGATTCTGTTTTATTCCATAGCAAACAAAGTACTAACTAGACCTCTCCTTAAAGAACCCCTGATCCCTATGTAGTGTATAAGAAGAAGAGCAGAAGCAGAAGAAGGAAGATTGTCTTAGTCCATTTGGGCTGCTATAACAAAAATGCTATATATAAACTTGGTTATTTACAGGCAATAGAAACTTATTGCTCACACAGTTCTAAAGGCTGTGCGAAGTTCAAGATCAAAATGCCAACAGATTTGGTGTCAGGTGAGGGCCTGTTCCTCACAGGCAGCACCTTCTATGTATGTCTTCACATGGTGGAAGGGTAAAGGGCTCCCTCAAGTGCCTTTATAAGGGCACTAATCCCTTTCGTGAGGGAGCAACCCTCACCATCTAATCAGCTCCCAAAGGCCCCAGCTCTTTTTTTTTTTTTTTTTTTTTTGAGATGGAGTCTCGCTCTGTCGCCCAGACTGGAGTGCAGTGGCAGGATCTCGGCTCACTGCTAGCTCCGCCTCCCGGGTTTACGCCATTCTCCTGCCTCAGCCTCCCGAGTAGCTGGGACTACAGGCTCCCATCACAACACTCAGCGTTTTTTGTATTTTTTAGTAGAGATGGGGTTTCACCGTGTTAGCCAGGATGGTCTCGATCTCCTGACCTCATGATCCACTCGTCTCAGCCTCTCAAAGTGCTGGGATTACACCCAACTCTTAATATCATCATTTGGGGGTTAGGTTTCAACTTACGAATTTTAGGGAGACACAGACATTCAGACCATAGCAAAGGTAGAAGGAGAGAGGGGGGATAGAGTATCAGCCTCAGTCAAGTGCCTGAGCTGGCTCACATATGCATACATTTTCTCTAGTTTTGTTCCCACATGAGTTGCTTCCATACACTTCCAGCTGCTTAGTGAATAAAATAGTGCAGAAAATTAAAGTTTATCAAGCGAAATCTAAGTGGGAAGGCAAAAGGTGCTGGAGGATGTATTACAGAGTCATCTCCATGCAACAACCACATGCAGCACATCTCCATTTGTGGATGTACTGCGTGTGATTTTTCCTGCCACTGTTGTGATTTCTGAGTGCATAACTGAGAGCTGTCTGTAAAACAGTTTGGATATCTGTCCCTGCCCAAATCTCATGCTGAACTGTAATCTCCGTTGCTGGAGGTGGGGCCTGGTGGGAGGGGTTTGAGTGTAGGGGGTGGCTCCCTCATGGTTTGATGTTGTCCTAGAGATAGTGAGTTCTCACAAGATCTGGTTATAAAGTGTGGCTCCCTCCCACTTCCCCTACACTGTCTCTTTCTCCCTCTTGCTCCTGCTTTTGCCATGTGAAGTGCAAGCTCCTGCTTTGCCTTCTGCCATGAGTAAAATTTCCCTCAGGCTTCCCCAGAAGCAGAGCAGATGCTTGTGCCAAGTTTCCTGTACCACCTATAGAACCGTGAGCCAATTAAATCTCTTTTCTTTATAAACTGTCCAGCCTCAGGTATTTCTTTATAACAGTGCAAGAATGGCCTAATATACCTTCCTTCTCTCAGCTTCTGATAGGGCAGTGGTACTCCCAAACAGAACTGTGAAAAACAAGGTTTGGCTTCAAGTGTCAGCCAGGTATACAGCTGTCTATGAAACTTTATTGTAGAGAAATCTTTGCTTCCTCCATCCACTCTGAACACCCATTTCTTGCAAGTTGGACCATCTTCTATCCTCCAGACAAGGTTCAAATCCAATCAGCTAATATCTTAGTTATCATTGAACGCTTGACAGGGATTATCAGAACCCTGTCTATTATTCAGCTGAATAGAAGGCCTGGCTTATGACCGAGAAGGACAAAGGAGGCTTGGGAAAGTGCTACATACCTGCCTGCACCAGGCTTTGCTGCAACAGCCTGCCTGTTATTAAAAGCTCCAACTTTTGAGGTTCCTGTCTGAGGAGATAAGAATGTTAAAAGTCTCAAAGAAGTAACTTTCATGAATTTAAGTTGGAAACATTTTAGCAAGTTTTACATTTAGTAACTTTAAGTGAAGGAACCAAAAATATGCCTCTAACAAGAAAGTTTTGTTCCTTTAAATAAAGAAGCAAAACTAAAGCCCCAAATACATTGAACATAGGTTCAATTAATTATTTCTTAATTATTTCTTAAAGGTATACAATAGTTCACATCCAGAAATACAAAATATATTGTTTCCCTTTTGCCTCTTCCTTAACTTCGCCTACTGCAGGTGTGATCTGTCTCTATCCTTTTCCATGTTTCTTTCATAGTATGACTATTAAACTCTCTTCTTAAAATCTGATCCCTTGCCAGGCAAAATCAATCCATTGTATTTCTCTGCATCCCCATTGGCCCTGCTATATTATGCGTTGAAAGGAAAGTCACTTTGAGAAAAGGGCAATGAGATTCCTTGCACTGGGCCCAGTTCTTCTGTTACTATTAAATTAAACTGTTTATCCCATTACTGCCACTCAAATTTCTGTCTGGAGGCTGAAGGGGCTGCAAGTGTCAAGTGGAGAAATTGGATCCTAAGCCCCCACTCCCCCTGCTCCTACATTATGCATAGGACTAGGCGGCCCTCAGTGGGGAAGGACCAGACTGTGGCAGAGTGGCAGGCCACAAGGTCATGCGGGTATCCCCAGGCCACCAGGGCAAGGTCAGATAGTTTTGGACACTTACACTGGCCTGATTCCAAGAGGCTAAATATTTTGAGAGGTGGAGGAGAGGGAAATGGGAGGGAAAGGAAGCAGTCCACTTTCAACCCATCCTTCGCTCACTGTACTCCACTGCAGAGTGAACTTTGAAGGAAGCAAACTTGATCAGCCCTGCCTCTGCTTAAAACTTTCAAGGATCCTCTTGACTTTTGAAGAATCATAACATGGCCACAGCCCACATCTCTGGTCTGGCCATTCCTGCAGTTCCGAGGACTCACTGCGCTCTCTTTTATCTCTCTGTTTTGGCACAGGCAGTCCACTCTGTCTTGGCCTCCCCTGACTTCTCAGCTTTGTTTGGTTAATTCCCGTGCATCCTTCGTGTCTCAGCTTTGGTATTGCCTCCTCTAGGATACCTCCTCAGATTCCACCACCATCTTCCTATTCTGGGATATGCACTATGGTCCGTATCAGGAATTGGAAAACTTTCTCTAAAGATCCAGATAGTAAATATTTTAGGTTTTGCCTTGCAACTACTCACTTCTGCCATTAAAGTACAAGAGCCTGTGCAAATGAGTATATTCATGTTTTATTAGAACTTTATTGACAAAAACAGATGGTAAGTTGAATTTGGTCCATGGGCTGTAGTATGCCAATCCCTACTTTATATGTTCATAGTTTCTTAAGATTTAATCTATTAAGACCTTAATTAGAGAGCAGGAGCATCTTGGGGACAAGGACTAAGTAAGTCATCTCTGCACTCCCAGATGACCCAAGGCACACATGATGTCCGATGGCAATTGAGTACACACATGTGTGGATGAAGAAACTGGGAAGCTTCGGTCAATCAGTCAATCGATCTTCTATGACTACTTCCCTCTTTCACAATCAGTCCTCTCTCTTAGTATTTTCTAAAATACTAAAATTGTCTTTGGATTTGGGGTAGAGAAGAGGGAGGTGGAGTAGTGAGCAAGAAGCTTGTCCTTTTGTGTTCTCTGAAGGGGAAACAAGGACACAGGAAATTTCTTCCTTTCAAATATCCAGGCCCTGAATAACTGGCTCTTCAAAAGATTCCAGATTATACTTGGTAGGCCTTCCAGCTCCCAGATTGCTGGCAGCATCTGGTCAGCATCATTCCTTGGGTCTACACATCAGGGCTGTCAATGATCTGACCCCTCCAATATCTTGTTGAGGCACATTTTTGTCCATTGATCCTGTTGAATTTCCAGAAAACCTGGGTAGCTTCTGGGCAAGCATTTCTGGCTGTTTCTTTACAGCAGTGAGAACTAGCTATGGTATCTCCAGGGACCTTACAGGGAGTAGAGGATTCCCATCTGTACTCCAATAGCTCACGACCAAATGAATTTTAAAATGCTCTCATTCTATAGCAACCACCACTACCACTATCATAACAGAAACCACCTCCTAAAGCTCTTTGGAGAGGTAGAGGGAAAGAGAAGAAGGAACGGCAAAAGGACGGTGAATTTTTGCTCTTTTTCCCTGCCCAATTCATGTCCCCTTTTATCTGGTGTAAGTACTTTTGTTTTCATACAGGAAATCATTCCTTTACTCCTTTCTCTCTCTCAGTTCATATGGTCTGTAGAAGATAAGACATAGCACTATGATCCAGGGGTGGGTGCATGATTCAGGCCTCACCAGTCTATGTGTTCTATCTCCCTGGCTAGACAGGCTATTTCAGAGGGATTGGCCTGTGGCCCACGTCAGGCTCATCAGAACCATTTTTGGTACTTTTGGTGGAACTACTAGGAAAACTTAGGTGAATGAAGGGGATACTATATAAGTTAAGAGTAACCAGCAGCCAGTTAGTCAAAATAGGTGGATGCAGCATTGAGAGACAAAGAGAGTCAGACTTCTAATGGAATCTGAGCCCCTGATCCAGCCTTACCTGAACCTTGACATCCCCCCTGAACTTTTCAGGATTGGGAGCCAATAAACTACCATCTTTGCTTCACTTAGTTAGAGTCAGGTTTCCGGCACTTGTGGCTAAAAGAATCTTTACTACTAGAAGGAGTGTTTATATACTCAAAGTACTTAAGACAGAATGTTCTAAAGTACAGAAGCTTGGGATTCCCCATTCTAAGAATAGAATTTTCTGCCATCAGGTTGGCTAGTACTTCATTTTGACACCTCCTCCTGTGATAAGCAAAGATGTAAGTGGTGACCCACTCTCTTGCATGGGACCTTTGTTAGCACCAAAGATAGACTGGAGATAATTTGGGTCCATGAAATTAAATGTACTAGGAGCCAGATGCAGTGATGTGCAGTTGTGATCCTAGCTACTTAGGAGGATGAGGTAGGAGGATTACTTCAGCCCAGGAGTTTGAGACCAGCCTGGGGAACATAGTAAGACCGCATCTCAAAACAAAAAATAAAAAATAAATGTGGCAGAAATGGCCTCTACTGATCAATCATGGGTATTTCCCTTTAGGGTCATTGGATAGTAAAGCTTTAAGAGACCTCAGACTATCTGGTCTGGCCTCCTCATTTGACAGAGAAGGAAACTTACAACCCTGGAGAGAATGTTTACTGAAGCTGCATATATACTTTAGTGGCCAAGCCAGCATTAGAATTTAGGTATCGAGACTCATCCCTTGACAAAGAGGTGCCACAGGAGGTGAAAAGGAAGCTGCATTTGGAGTCAGAAAAGTTATGCATGACCTTTGACAAGTCACTTGATCCTTTGAAGACCCAGTTCCTTATTGGGAAGATAAGGGATGGAATTAGCTCTTTGCATCTCACAGGGATGTTGTGATGAACAAGTGGTAAGTTATAGATAAAAGTGCTTTATAAACTTGAAAGTATGATTTTCGCATTCAGCCAAAAAATGATTGGAGGTCTACTCTTGTGCTTGATACACATATAAGGCTCAACAACGCATGAAGTCATGTTCATATGAAGCTTATATTTTAGCACAGGGAGACAGAATAGACAAAACAGAAAAACGTTAAGTCAGGATGTGTTATGAAGAAAAATAAAGCAAAGAAGAGGTACAAAGGTTACAGACATAACTAGGCTGGGCAGGGAAGCCTCACTGAGAAGATGACAGTGGAGCATCACCTACCTAATGAAGGAGAGAGAACCAATCCTGCAAATGGAAGAAGCTGCTTTGTAAAACATACCTTCCTTGGCCGGGCGCAGTGGCTCAAGCCTGTAATCCCAGCACTTTGGGAGGCCGAGATGGGCGGATCACGAGGTCAGGAGATCGAGACCATCCTGGCTAACACGTTGAAACCCCGTCTCTACTAAAAAAAAATACAAAAAACTAGCCGGGTGACGTGGCGGGCACCTGTAGTCCCAGCTACTCGGGAGGCTGAGGCAGGAGAATGGCATAAATCCGGGAGGTGGAGCTTGCAGTGAGCTGGGATCCGGCCACTGCACTCCAGCCTGGGTGACAGAGCGAGACTCCGTCTCAAAAAAAAAAAAAAAAAAAAAAAATACCTTCCTTCTGTGAAGTCATAGTTTCTTAATGAATTCCAAACTCTCGTATCTACTTGGTCAAATAGCAGTAAGCTTTGCTCAAATATATGTCTGGTTGTACTTACCAAAGTGGCAATAATAATAATAAGTAGAGGAGAATAAAATAATAGGTAGAGGTTTGGAGTACAGGAGAGTATAAATTGGCATATTCTTTCTTGAGGGGAAATTTAGCAATAGATCATTTCTATTCTTCCACCCAGAATTTCTCCTTCTAGGCAGTTGGACTAAGAAAATAACATAATTACATGTTACATGATTTTTTGTAAAAGTAATTACTTTAAAATGGCCCCAGAGAGTCCACGGTTCTTTCAAAAATGTGTGCAATTACTTGGCTATAAAAATATTCATTATCTCAGCATTATTTATAACAGTACAACATTTGAAACATCTTAAACATCCATCTCTTTGGAACTGGCAATCAAATATGGTATTTTCACCAGAAATTCCAGGAATGGCTCAGTTTGGGCTGACTTGGCTTATGGTCCCATCCCTAAACCAGTCTTTATGACCAGGAAAACAGAAATTACTGCTTGGCAAGAAGCAGTTCTATGCAGCCATTAGAAATGATATTGTAGACATTTGTCTGTATTTGTGTAAACATTATTCACTTAAAATGGGTGCATTTTGCCATCTGTGCATTTTATGCTCAGTAAAGCTTATCAAAACAAAACAAAGTGAAACTATAGGAGTATTTATTGATGTTATTATTTGTTCATTTATTTAATAAATTATTCATTTAATTCATTTAACCACTCTTTCTATGAATGAACAGTTTTAACTCTTGTGCACATCTCAAATGTTGTCATTATCTTTCCTTAATATGACTCTTTTGACACATATGTAAATATTTCTCAATGACAGGATGCCCAAAAATTAAATTGCTAGGTCATAGGATATACACATTATTAGCTTCATTTCACATTCCTATATTTCATACATGCTACAGTTACATGTTGTATGACACATTTTTCAAAAAGTGACCATTTGGTCAACAAAGTTTATCCAAAATGAACAAAAAAAGATGAAATGATAGGAGTACTTGTTTACATGAGAGATTTTTATTTGGGAAAAGCATAAATCACAAAATGGATGCACTATATTACCTAATATATGTCACGTATAGGTTAAAGCAAAGTCTAGAAGGATATACTCCAAAATATTAAAAAATGTTCTGACTAGTGGGCTTACAGATGATTTTTATTGTCTTTTGTATTAAGTGATTTTTTACTAGAAAAATTAGATCATGCTCCTGGTTTCAAAAAAAATCATAATACAAATGAGTACAAAATAAAACAACTCTAGCTCTTTCAAATAACCATTTTGTTTACAGTTTCTCAGGTATTCCAATTTTTTTCTATGCATATACAAGCAGGTATGTGGGCATCTGGGGCTTTCTTGATATAAGTAAGCCTCCTGCCGTTCACAAATAGAAGCAAACTAAATACACTATTCTACATCTTGATTCTTTTTCTTAATGCATCTTAACTATCATTAAATATCAGCACTTATAAATAAATCTGGGTCATCTTCAAATGACTGCAAATTAGTTCATTGTAGGGATGTCTTGTAATTCATTTAACCAATCTTTTTTCATTCATAAAAGACAGTTTTAACTCTTTTGCAAATCTCAAACATTGTCATTATCTCTCTTTAATATGCCTCTTTTGGCACATGTATAAATATTTCTCAGTGATGGATACCTAAAAATTGTAATTGCTAGGTCATAAGATACATGGATTATTAGCTTTGTTTCACATTCCTATATTTCATATGTGCTACAGTTACATGTTATATGACACTTTTTAAAAAAAAAGAAAGTTACTTTAAAATGACATTGAAGAAAATAACACAGTTCTTTCAAAAATCCTCACTTAGCTAAATGATTGTTCCTTTAACCCTGTGAGAGAAGGGCTCATGTGCTGGACTTGTAGAACCATGCCCAAAGGACACATTCTTATTGGGTTGCCAAATGTGAGAGGATGGCGGCTGGAAGCTGAAACAACAGCCTCAATATATAGTCCATCTTATCATGCCAGAAAATCTCAGGGCTCCTTAGCAGGATGTACACCCATTTAATAAAGCAGCCAGGAAAGACAAGCTCTTGGCTGGGGTGAATGGGAAGGCACTGCTGATATCTTTGGCACCAAATTGCCCTGAGAGAGGCAAAATGGTCAAAAATGCATAACACTTTCACAGCCTATTAAGAGTGGCATGGCAGGCCTGGCGGAGGCTAAGAAAAGAAGAGATAAACTTGCCTGAAAATGAAAAAAATGGTTGGACTGAAATGCCATAGACCTTCATTTGTTCAGGCAGAACAGCTTAAAGTTATCGAATCTGATTGCCAAGCAATGTAAATGAGCCAGGGTTGAGGCAACACACAAGTGACAGACAGACAATTCTCATTGCAGCTGGGATCTTAGCAGAAATCTGTTAATTGTGTGTTCAGGGATAACATCAGAAAAGGGCATTAAAACAACTGTCTAAACAGGATGAAATGAAAGCATATTTGGCATGTTCCCTGAAAAGACAGGAGGGCAAATGTTGGCACCTTTCTTCAAATGGCGAGAGGAGTTTGCTCAGAACAGCCAGACACGGGATTAAAATAACGTGATCCAACTAATTATTTTCCACTCCTTGGTATGCTTCTTAGGCCAATAATCGTTTTCAGCCTGTTTAAAAATATATTGTTTGCTTTGTGATTCCACCTCTAAAAATTGTTTGGTTTGCAGTATGTTTACACCGATACCAGAAACTAATCTGAGAAGATTAAGTTACATGAGGAAATAACTCAGATATTAGATTAAATAGACTGAGAAGTCAGAGTGGGAGAGCAGTAGAGGATTTTCAAAATAACTGATAGAATGAAAAGCTTCAGATATGGTAGACATTTTCTGTGCTGCCCATTATAGGAGCCACTAGTTACACGTGGCTGTTTATCAAGTAATTACAATTAAATTAAAAATTCAGTTCCTGCGTCACACAACTCACATTACAAGTGCTCAACAGCTACATGTGGCTACTGGCTATTGAACAGTGCAGATCTAGAACATTCTTCTCTTCATAGCAAGTCCTACTGGACAGCACTGGATCAGACTTTGGAAATAATTCTCGAAAACTCTTGTTTGGCCTGCTCAATTTCCACAGATTCCACCCGTATTTTCTGAATACCACCACTAGTTGCCCCCATCTTATTTTCTTGCCTTGCACATCACCTGGAGAAAGAATATGAACAGCAATCACTTGACTAACTGGAAGTTCTTGGAGGGCAGAGATGATGTCCCATCTACCATGCCTAACACAATGCATAGAACATAATCAGCTTTCACTGAACATTTATTGACTGATTTATCGATCTAATAAGGAAGAAATAAAAAAGAGAGAAAGGATCTTATGTCAGAATTCAATTTATTATTCTAGACAAAGTATCATCTTATTAAAGGATAGATATCAAATGATAAGTCAGAGTTTAAGCAATGGTAATTGGACATTAGAGACAGCATTGCTCTCAGACCCTAGTACAGCCTTTTTAATTATACTTCTATAGTCCAAAATATTTTCCATCTAAAAATTGGATTACTCTTTCCCCAAGGGAAATATCAACACAGAATTCCACTCTGAGCCTCCTTAAAAGAAAATCATTCTCCTATTTAATTTTATGCTTAATCACCAGTCTTCCTCATTTCAGTGCACTTTCAGAAGATAATATAATTTCCCCAAATTCCAGAACCTAGAGGGCCTACTTCATAGTACCATCTATGGAACACTGAATTGTACCCGAAAATGCTGTCTGAATCATCTCATTGAACAGGTTGCATTTACAATGGTGTTCTATCAACAGATAATCCCATGCATGATCTGTGGGCTCTCCTGCCAGAGAAGAAGCTGGTGGCTCTGGAAAGAACACAGGCCTTGCACTCTCCAGACATGGGTTTGAATTTTGGCTGTCACTACCATCTGTGCAACTTATTTAACTTATAGATGTCTCGGTTTCTTCTTTTGTGCAACTTACTTTGGAGTACTTTTGTTAAAATTCAAAAGAATGCCAGCAGGGCACTGCCACCTTCAAAAGTGACTGACCCATAGTAGGCCCTTAATAAATAATAGCTGCTCTTAGAATTATGATTGGTAAATAACTTGGATAAAAGAGCATGGTTTTCCTCAAATGAACATCTTTTTTTGAACCTTGTCCCTGCATTTAAAATTCCAACTCCCTTTTGAATTCTTCCGTCAGCTACAAACGAACAACCTACCAACAGTTTATCTTTTACTTGCTGTTTCACCTTAGGTTGCATAACAGGATGTGATGGGCAAAATTCTAAGATGACCTCACGATGCTCACCCCTTGGTGTTACTCCTGTGGTTACATGGTAAAAGGAATTTTGCAGATGTCATTGAGGTTCCTAATCAGTTGACTTTGAAATAGGGAGATTGTCTGGGTAGACCTAATTCAATCGCATAAATTCTTTCAAAGCAGAGAGTTTTCTCCAGCTGGTTGCAGAAGTTAGAGAGATTCACAGTGTGAGAAGAATTTGATGCAAGAGAGATATCCCATTGCCTGCTCTGAAGTTGCAGGAGGTCTTGTGGGGAGGATCTGGAGCAGCCCCCAGGATCTGAGAGGAAATCACCAGCAGGCAATCAGCAAGAAAAAGGTGACCTTCATCCCACAGCTGCAAGGAACCGGATTCTGTAAAACTAGAATGAGCTTGAAAGTGGATTCTTCACACAGCCTCCAGGTAAAACTCCAGTCAGGATGGTGCCTTGATTCCAGCCCTGTGAGACCCTGAGTAGAGAACTTCTCCAGGTAGCCACCAAGACTTCTGACTTACAAGACTGTGCGCTAACAAATGAGTGTTATTTTAAGATGCTAAATTTGTAACATTTTCTTTCAAAACAATAGCACGCTAATACACAGGAGGTGGAGGTGGGATGTAGAGAGAAAGAATTTAGAGTGAAAGAAGACTGGAGCAGCTCAGAAGACAGTGAAGAGAAGAATTATGCCAGAGATTGAGACAAGGCAAAATAAATGAAAATGGAGCTGGGCTGGGTGTGGTGGCTCATGCCTGTAATCCCAGCAATTTGGGAGGCTGAGACAGGAGGATCACTTGAGGTCAGGGGTTTCAGACCAGCCTGGGCAACACAGTGAGACCCCTGTCTTTATTTAACAAAAAAAAAAAAAAAAAATTAACCAGGTGTAGTAGTATGTGCCTGTAGTCCCAACAACTCAGGAAGCTCAAGCTGGAGGATCCCTTGGGCCCAGGAGTTCGAGGCTGCAGTGAGCTCTATGATCATACCACTGTACACAGTCCAGGTAACAGAGTGAGACCATGTCTTTTAAAAAGTTAAAAATAATAAATACATAAAAATAAATTAATGATGCTGTAAAAATATCACCTTTCATAGTAAGTGTAAGATTGTACAATGTGCAAAAATCACTAGCATTCCTATACACCAAGAGTCTGGCCAAGAGCCAAATTAGGAACAAATTCCCATTCACAATTGCCACAAAAAGAATAAAATACCTAGGAATATAGCTAATAGGAAGGAAAAATATCTCTACAAGGAAGCTCTACAAACCACTGCTCAAAGAAATCCTATTAAACTACCATTGATATTCTTCACAGAACTAGAAAAAAACTATTTTAAAATTTATATGGAACCAAAAAAGAGCCCAAATAGCCAAGGCAATCCTAACCAAAAAGAACAAAGCTGGAAGCATCACTCTACTTGACTTCAAACTGTACTACAGGTGTACAGTAACCAAAACAGCATGGTACTGGTACAAAAACAGACACATAGACCAATGGAAGAGAATAGAGAATCCAGAAATAAGACCATACACCTATAACTATCTAATCTTTGACAAACCTGACAAAAACAAGCAATGGAGAAATAATTCCCTGTTCGATAAATAGTGCTAACTGGCTAGCCACATGCAGAAGATTGAAACTGGAACCCTTCCTTCCACCATATAAAGAAACTAACTCCAGGCTGGGCGCGGTGGCTCACTCCTGTAATCCCAGCACGTTGGGAGGCCGAGGCAGGTGGATCACAAGGTCAGGAGATCGAGACCATCCTGGCTAACACTGTGAAACCCCGTCTCTACTAAAAATACAAAAAAATTAGCCGAGTGTGGTGGGGGGGCGCCTTGTAGTCCCAGCTACTTGGGAGGCTGACGCAGGAGAATGGCGTGAACCTGGGAGGCGGAGCTTGCAGTGAGATGAGATCGTGCAACTGCACTCCAGCCTGGGCAACAGAGCGAGTCAAAACAAAACAAAACAAAACAAAAACTCCAGATAGATTAAAGACTTATATGTAAAACCCAAAACTATAAAAACCCTGGAAGACAACCTAGGTAATACCATTCAGGACACAGGCACAGGCAAAGATTTCATGATGAAGATGCCAAAAGCAATTGTAACAAAATCGAAAACTGACAAATGGGATCTAACTAAACTAAAGAGCTTCTGCACAGCAAAAGAAACCATCAGCAGAGTAAACAGACAACCTAGAGAATGGGAGAAAACTTCTGCAAACTATGTATCTGACAAAAGTCTAATATCTTGCATCTATAAGGAACATAAACAAATTTACAAGAAAAAAAAAAACCTCATAAAAAAGTGGGCAAAGGACATGAAAAGACACTTCTCAAAATAAGATATATATGTGGCCAACAATCATATGAAAAAAACTCAACATTAGTGATCATTAGAGAAATGTAAATCAAAACCACAATGAGATGCTATCTCACGCCAGTCAGGATGGCTATTATTAAAAAGTCAAAAAATAACAGATGCTGGTGAGATTGTGGAGAAAAAGGAATGCTTATACACTCTTGGTGGGAGTGTAAATTTGTTCAGTCATTGTGGAAGACAGTGTAGTGATTCCTCAAAGACCTAAAGACAGAAATACCATTCAACCCAGCAATCCTGTTACTGGGTATATAACCAAAAGAATATATATCATTCTATGATGAAGACATATGCATTTGTTATGTTCACTGCAGCACTATTAACAATAGCAAAGACAAAGAGTCAACTTAAATGCCCATCAATGATAGACTGGATAAATAAAAGGTGATACATATACACCATGGAATACAACGCAGCCATAAAGGAGAATGAGATCATGTCCTTCGCAGGAACATGGGTGGAGCTAGAGGCCATTATCCTTATCAAACTAACACAGGAAGAGAAAACCAAACATTGCATGTTCGCACTTTTAAGTGGGAGCTAAATGATGAGAACACATGGACACAGAGGGGAACAACAGACACTGAGGTCTTTTGGAGGGTGGAGGGTGGGAGGAGGGAGAGGATTAGGAAAAATAACTAATGGGTACTAGGCTTAACACGTGGGTGATGAAATAATCTGCACAACAAACCCCTATGGCACAA
Source organism: Mandrillus leucophaeus (assembly GCF_000951045.1). Lineage (NCBI taxonomy): Eukaryota > Metazoa > Chordata > Mammalia > Primates > Cercopithecidae > Mandrillus > Mandrillus leucophaeus. The sequence goes on along the minus strand of NW_012102144.1, from coordinate 1,638,876 downwards.
GTTTACCTATGTAATAAACTTGCACTTGCACCCCTGAACTTAAAATGAAGCTTTAAAAAAAAGTTACTTGGAAAAAGTTAGTCCTCAAATAGTCAAGTTACAGTTATAAAAATAAAAATGAATTACACATTCCCAAAAAATAAAACTAAAATAAATGAGGGATTGTGAAAGTGCAGAGAGGCAAACCTTGGGTTTGCCTAGAGACAGAAAAGTAATTTTCCTTATTTCATAACAGAGGGAAGATGATGTGAAGACAGCAGGAAGAACACCACACGAGCTTGAAGACCCTCTATAAGTCAAGGAAAGAGGCCTGGAACAGAACCTTCTCTTACAGCCCTCAGAAGGAACCAACCCCGCTAATATGTTGATCTCAGACTTTGAGTCTGCAGAACTATGAGACAATGAATGCTGTTGTTTAAGCCACCCAGTCTGTGAAGGTTTTCTTTTATGGTATCCCTAGGAAATTAACATGAAAATCTGTTTCAGTTTGCTAGGGCTGCCATAATGAAGTACCACAGGTGACTTAAACATTAGAAGCTTCTTTCTTCGTTCTGGATGCCGGAAGTCTGGGATCAAGGTGCCAGCAGGGCTGGTTCCTTCTAAGGACTGTGAGGAAAGGATCTATTCTAGGTCTTTCTCTTGGCTCATAGATGGCCATCTTCTCCCTGTGACTCTTCACACTATCTTCCCTCTCTGCTAGTCTCTTTGCCCAAATTTCCTGTTTTTACAAGGACACCAGTCATACATACTGGATTAGGGTCTACCCCAATGACCTTATTTGAACACAATTACCTTTGTGAAGACCTATCTCCAAATAAGGTCATATTCTGAGATACTAGGGGTTGTATGAGGTAATGTGAATTTTAAGGGTAATATATTTAAAATATATTAAAAATACTTGTGGCGATAAAGGAAGTTTGTGGTAAGCAGAACCTCATGTTAAGCGGGCGTGACCTGAAGCCCATCTCAGTCCTGCTGACTCTGTGACCTTGGGCAAGTCACATCACCTCTCTGTACCTATTTCCTCATCATTAAAATGTTATCCTTTCTAACACTCAACTTTGTTATTGTATTTTATCATATTCTATCATGCTATGCTTATTAAGGTACTTAGTGTTATGCAGAATCACAGAGTGAAATGAGACCATTTAATTCAGCAATCACTTAATCCATACCTTCTATAAGCCAAGCACTATGCTAGGTGATGACACAGAAATGGGCCTAGAACAGCACTTGACCTAAACAAGCTCTCAATCTGGGCTGAGTACAGTAGGTCATGCCTATAATCCCAGCACTTTGGGAGGCCAGGGCAGGAGGATCACTTGAGTCCAGGAGTTCAAGACCAGCCTGGGTGATATCATGAGTCCCTGTCTCTACAAAAAATTTAAAAATTAGCCTACAGAGAGAGCCCTTGTCTCAAAACAACAACAACGAAAACAAAAACAAAATAGGGTGGACTCTAGGTATCAGATTTTTAAATTGACAAATGAAAGAAAGTCAGCACATTAATTGTGAGAACTGGCTATATAATAACTCTCCTTTTCACTCTAAAGTCATTTTACACAAATTTGAAGGATTCTAAACCTTCTATGATCAGAAGAATGAACACTGTGAAAATGGTGTTACTGAGCAAATTGTGTTCACTGCCCAATGTGCACAGAAGCCAACACTATGGCACCAGCTTTTGAGAAAGGGTGTATTGCAAAGCCAATTGCCAAGGAGACAGGAAGCACAGCTCAAATCTATCCTCCACAATGTTTTAAGGAGTTGGAGGACAAGAGAAAGGGCTTAGAAATGTTGGCGTGGCAGGGTCTTCAAATTTGGAGGGCTTCAAATTTGATCATCTGCAGTAAGGTATGTTGAGGCAGGTTTTAGCCCTGGGTCTTCTGGGCCAATGGACCCCTCACTTTTGAAAGAGTTCCAGAGTTCAGGTGCCAGTTATGCTGATTCTATGAGGTCTTCTTGGTTCCATGAGGAGAATCGGAGAAGGTCTTCTTGGTTCCAGGAGGAGAGTCCTCAGTTCTGGGTATTGTTAGAGGCCAGAGCTTTTTCTGTTGCATATGCCCTGGCTACATGACTTACAGGCTTGGTTCTTATACCTGCAAGGTACCTTATCATTCTGTTATCAATAGAGTAGGGCCAGTTTGGGCTGGTCCTGCAGTTACAGGGTCACAGTGGGAAGGGAACTAAAATGTATTGATGACTGATTATATATCAGATAGTTTACATCCATCCTTTTCTAATACTCATAATCATTCCAGGTAGAATTTGTCTAAGAAAAGCCAAATCCAAGAGCTGAAGTCAAGGGAAAAAAATCAATTCCTACAGCAGTAGTATTTTGGGAAATTTCTGTTAATTTTATTTTTACCTTATATCTAAGCATAGTAGAACCACTGGAAAAAAAAATATTTTTAAAGCACCATCCATGAGCATAAAAGTTACATGCAACCTAAATGCATATAAACACGAATTGCAGCTTTACAGTCTATGAGTCAAAGTTTAATGGCCAATCTTAAACAGACAAATAGGAGCAGGGTAACCGTTGGAAAACATCAAGATTGGATTTAGAGCTGGAAGAGCTGAAATCTGCCCTAGACATTTCTAATGACTGCTGCACAGAAGATAAGTGATCTGTGTCTTAGTTACAGACTTGAAGGTAAATTGGACCCATTAAAGGATAATTTGGGAAGCAACAGTGATGATGATAATGCTAATGCAGCAATAATAGCATTCCACTCTGACCTTGGCTGGGTTGTGGTTCCAGCCAGCTTCCTGCAAGCCCAACCAGTTAGCTTGCACTAGCTTTCAACTGCTAATCCTCATGGCATCTACGTTCATCCCCAGAGGAGCTGTGGGGCAACCTCCTACCTCTGAAATGAGTAAATAAACATGACAGTGAGACCTTCAATGAATGCCCACCCATGGTTATTGTGAAGGTTTTGGGTCAGTCTGTTCAGGACAGATTTAAGGGGCCTTTGCCATTTACTGAAAATCCATGTTGAACAGGAAGACTTATTGGAGCCAGTGATTCTAAAACAATAAATACAAAGGACACGGAGTCAAGTCCAAACGCACACAAAACCTCCTGGCAGGTTGCAGAGCAAATCTAAACACATAACCTTCTCCAGGAGCAAACGTAGAGAAAAACCACCATGCTCTTGTCTTTCCATCCCAACTATTTATAAACACTCTTTTAGCCAAACTTCAGTTTTAGCTAACTTTCATGCAGGATTTCTACAGTTATCTGGAATTAAAAACAAAAGATTACCTTTATCAATGCATTCAGACAAACCTAGGGTTGTTTTTTCACTTTTTTGTTTCACCCAGTAACAAACCTGGGGTCAGAAGTTTGGAAATAAATTGAGGAGCAGTCATTTTGTGGACTAGAAAAATGGTGAAATAATGGATTTCTCTGATAAGAAGAAAAATACAACACTCACTCCTTATCATCTTCTTTCTCCATTCCTGATCTTCTTCATTTTTCCCCTTGTAAGACTTTTTATTTTTGGTTGCATTTTCAAACAGATAACTGCTTACTGTCATATGCTATTTATCCTCAGTGAAAGGTTGAAAAAGGTACAAAACACACCCACAACTGTACTTGCCAATAATTTCTGGATCTGTTTGTGGCTGATCTCATCCTTATCCTCCCTCCAGCACCCATCAAAATAATGGATGGTATAACTTCTCACTAGCAACGCCGGTATGAATAGTAACGTGCTGTGGTAGAGATTTTTTGCTTTTCTCTGATTAATAGGTATTCAGGAATTGTAGCCCTTTCACTGTTTTCTTTAGATTAGGAGGAAAGCTGGGTGCATAGGGTTGGAGTCTGAGGAGGAAAGGGGAGTTTTTTGGATCATGATGGAAGGAGTCACTGTAGTTTACTTTCCTCTTGCAATTTCACCTGATAGAGAGTACAACTGGGCTATGGAGAACATGGACTTGAGATCAGACTGACCTGTGTGGAGTTCTTGCTCAGCAAAGAGCCATATAACCTCTTTTCAGCCTCAGTTTTTCCTCTCTGGGAGGTAGGCAATTAGTCCCTACCTCACAAAAATGGTGAGAGGTCTAAATGCCATAATGCCAGAAAGCTATTAGTAAAGTGCCTGCTGCCTATACATCTCTGTGCCCTTCAGAATCCCTGGGAGCCTGGTCAGTTCCTAAAGTGAGCTCTTCAGTCCAGCTGTGGTTAACTAGATGCTGAAAGGAGGGCAAAGAAGAGCTGCCAATTGCTGAAGGAAGGAGGGGGAAATTTTAGGTTTTAATACAGTGAACAATTAAGAGAAAACTTGGGTACTGATATGGTTTGGCTGTGTCCCCACCCAAATCTCACCTTGAATTGTAATAATCCCCACGTGTCAAGGGCGGGGCCAGTTGGAGATAATTGAATCATGGGGGTGGTTTTCCCCATACTGTTCCCATAGTAGTGAATAAGCCTCATGAGATCTGATGGTTTTATAAATGGGGGTTCCCCTGCACATGCTCTCTTACCTGCTGCCATGTAAGATATGACTTTGCTCCTCATTTGCCTTCCACCATGATTGTGAGGCCTCCCCAGCCATGTGGAACTGTGAGTCAATTAAACCTCTTTCCTTACAAATTACCCAGCCTTGGGTATGTCTTTATTAGCAGCATGAGAACAGATTAATACAGGTGCATAGGCACTAAAAGTGATAATGGAGTTACTTTCCTGGATTGAACTGAAAATGATGTTGTTGCCCTTATATAATGAGATTCAGAAAATATAATTAGTATAGAGTTTATTTCAACCCCAATGGAAGATGACTATCCCAGAGCATAGACTCAAGTTGCCTTGAATATACTCTGATTAGCAACAGTTATAAGTGGCTTTTTAAGGAAAAAGTGAAGAGGCAGTTCCTAAGATGTTTACCAAGAATTTACATTAAAATAGCATAAGCTATTGATTGGCTATATGCATTGTTCTCTGCAT
>NW_012102144.1:1590799-1633497 GCF_000951045.1 Mandrillus leucophaeus | reverse complement strand
TCTCTCTGAGACTGATAAATTTTGCATAGCTCACGTAACTCAGACTCCTCTGAGTTATTTTTCTTTTCTCAATGTTTACAAATTTGTAGTCAGATTTTCAAAAACAAGCATGATAAACTATGGACAAATTCTATTCTCATCCCCAAATTGTCAAACAGGATCATTATGGCTCAGTGGTTCTCAAAGTTCAGCCCTTGCAGAAGCAGCACCAAGAGGCTTGTCAGAAATACAAATTCCTAAGCCTGACCCCTGACCTAAGAAATCAGAAGTTATGCATGTGGAACCCCAAAATCTTTGTGTTAACAAAACCCTCCAGGTAAATGCAATGAACCTTAGAGAAACACGCACCTTTTCTTTTCCTCTTTCACTAAATTCCTAACTTAAGAAAAAAATCCTCACTTTTCTAATCTGACAGCTGGTAGAAGGAGGTTGAGCCATCCTTGAAAGAAAGTTTTTAGAATAGGTGTAAGCAAGCAGAGTTTTATATGTCTGTGTGCCAGAAGTGATTGGTTTTTCTGTGGAGCAATTAAATCTAAATAATCAGACCTCTTGTGAAAGGCTTTCTACATATGGGTGCTAAATGCAGTTCAACCAACTTAATAGTATGTTTATTCATTCTATGTTATGCTTTGTTTATTAGAGATTAGCACTAGGAATTAGTAGAGAGTAGGCTTTAAATCATGAAAACACTGTCACCAAGAGTAAAAGATGAAGAGGGGGCAAAGTGTTAATCTCCCGATGGGTACCAGCCGTAGAGTCAGATTTGCACCATGCCTAGCTCCAAGGATGGGCCCCAATGAACTAAATGTAGGGTAATCCTCTCTCCTTTACCATAGTGATTGGCCAGGAAACCCAGCCTGGCCAATTAAGACAGGTATTCCTGTAACCACCAGATCAGAGTAGTCCAAGGTGGGGGTGGCAGTAGGGGGCTATTGCTAGAATTAGGATACAGAACCTCCATGTTAACAGTGTGTGGAGGTGGGGAGCTGTCCAGCCCCCAGGCAGGATGGCTACCTGCTGACAAAGTTGGCATGGCATCCTAAATGTTAGTTGCTAACTATTATCAATATCCTTCCTCTCCTCACCTACCCAATTCTTGTAGAGAATAAGATATCTATAAGAGCTTATGAGCAGGGCAACCTAAGAGAAAAAAATAGTAATAACTTGCCACAGAGACGAGAGAAAGAAATACTCAAGAATTTCTAGAAAAAGAATCAAGAAGAAAAATGATTGGAAAAATGTCTATTAACCTGGTTGGTAGTACAAATTCTAACTATAAAAAATCTTGAGATATTAATTCAAACATAACTGTCCCACCTTACCCATGGGAGGGATGGGAGTGGTTAGGCAAACTCTCAGGAGGAGGTGAAGCTCTTGAGGTGAAATCTGAATAATAAGGCAGAATGCAAGGAAAGACCCTCCTAGCAGGCAGAGATCCTGAAGCAAATGAAAACATGCTAAGTTAATGACGGGAACATTACAAAAAAGCCAGAGGGTCTAGAACAGAGCGAGTAAGAAGCATAGTACAGGACACTTGGCACATAGATATGAAAAATGATTATGGAATTGATCTCCCCTATTGAAGCGATAATTGTTAGAGAGATGGTCAAGGGCTAGATCACACAGGCCTAGGTCATGTTTTGGTCTTTATCCTAAGAGCAACAAGAAGCTACAAATTGAAGGGTAGGTGTAGTATTATGATCAGTTTTGGAGGGAGACAAGTCAGATGCCTAGTTCTTATCACTCAATCACAGACTGTTGGAAATGGTGTGAAGACTTTAACACTCTTAGCAAGAGTCCAAAGGGTTTCTGCAATGGCTATGATGATTCTTCAGGTTGACTACACATTTGAGGAAAATAGAGACAAGTTAGTTTTCAGATACAGGAAGCCCCAAACAGACAAACCACCCCAAAATTTGATACTAGTCCTCCTTGGCACCAGACCCTGCCATAGCAATGAGTTGCTCCCCATCTAATGAAAAAGACATTCCCAGCTGAAATTTTCCTGCTGGGGCTCTAGTCCACAGACCTGCAGCTAGCTAACCAAACCAAGGTTGTGTCATCTGACAATACCAAAGTAATTTACTCCCTCCAATAACTCTTTTACTCCATTTTTGTTTTTCTTTACATATTTATGTCTCTGAAACTAACGTGGGACTTAGAATCATTATATACATTTAATTAAAGATTTTCCTTTACCTGATGTTAAGTAAAGAATGTCTTATAATTTATGATATCTTAAGGAAATGCCACAGAGTTAATGACGTTGATTGTTTAACTCTCTCTTCTCATTTTAATAACGTGTTATACTGCACATTTTTCTCACTGATCTGCCTCTTTAATTCTTTTCTTTTCCACTGAGCAGTGAGCTGCTTTAAGGACAGAAACAGTGTTATTCATTTTGGTGTATTTCCTGTCCCCTCCAACAAATAGTACTGACTATGACCTGACACATAGTAGGTGTCAAATATTTTTTGAGTAAACGGGTAAACCAATAAGCGATAAATAAAATCATAAATGTGATTCAAGAATATCCTTGAAAATCTCTTGAAAAAATATAGATTTCTTTTTTCTCTGAAATATGGGCTGAATCTGTAATACCCAGCCTTTTTTAGTAGTTCCAATAAAACAAGCACTGTGCTAAGTGCTGTGTATGCAACGTCTCATTTAATTTGCAAATGAATCCTCAACTGACAGTATCATTTTTTTTTCACTTACTAGCATATATATAGAGATCAGTGATTATTTGTCCAAAAATAACCAGCTGTAAATAGAAATGCCATTTCTCAACTTGGGCCTAGCTGACTCTGCAGCCTATCCTCTTAGTCACTGTGCTGAAATATTTAAAATGCACCCATTTCAGACATAAGCTTTGAAAGAAAAAAAAAAAAACACAGATTCCTCTGAAAGTCCAGTCTTTGCACCTTTTTCCATTCTTCTGGTAGTACAGTGATGATAGGATCTGGTTGCTGAGTCAGGAACACTCCACGGTGAGGCATAGATTACCTCCAGTTCCTTTGTTGTATAAAGACACAGCTCAGGAAAAGATACACATGGTAATAGAACTGTTTGCATATTTCCCTCTATCCAGGGGATTTTCTTTTATCCTATTCCAAGTGGGTGAGGTTTATCTTCACATTTCAACTTTGAATGCAGAAATGCATTCTTGCCAAATCAGACACCCCTTTTCTTTTGGAAAGAAAAGTGGAAAGAATTACAAGGCACCATAATGAGATGATGGTACAAAATATGCAGCCTAGATTAAAGTTAATGGGGAGATACCAATATGTATTTAGATTATATGCCAAATCACATTCCCTGCTGCTGAAATATGCTGCTAGGAACTGCTAGTTGTTCCCTAATACTTCCTCTGTAGTCAGAGACATCTGATTTTTAGCTGGATTCCTGACCACCCAAAACAAAAACTATACTTCTCAGGGTTGGGGGCCACATGGTTGGGGCCAGGTATCTGAAGTCTAGCCAACAATCTGTAAGTGAAAGCATCATGCAGCAGTTCTAACAGTCTTTCTGAAAGGTCTGCGGCAGTGCTTGTTTTGCACCAACTCTTCATCTCTTCTGATGACTGGAATTTTAATGAGACAGCAGGAAGTAAAGCAGCCATCCTGGACCACGAGGGCAGCTTGAGAATGGAGGCTAGACACAGTGAAAAGAAACAGAAAAAGTCTGGGTACCTGAGGTCTTTATGAAACAGAATTTTTATAACAATTCCAGTCTACCCCCCAGATTTTGACATGAGAGAGAAATAAACCTCTTTTTTTTTTTGAGACAGAGTCTCCCTGTGTTGCCCAGGCTGGAGTACAGTGGCCGGATCTCAGCTCACTGCGAGCTCCACCTCCCGGGTTCACACCATTCTGCCTCAGTCTCCTGAGTAGCTGGGACTACAGGCACCCGCCACCTTGCCCCGCTAGTTTTTTTGTATATTTTAGTAGAGACGGGGTTTCACAGCGTTAGCCAGGATGGTCTCGATCTCCTGACCTCGTGATCCGCCCGTCTCGGCCTCCCAAAGTGCTGGGATTACAGGCCTGAGCCACCGCGTCCGGCCTATTTTTTGTAAACTATTATTAGCAGTTTAAAAGCTTAAGCCAAACCTAATCCTAACTGACACACATGCCAACAGCATTCAGAAAGCCCTTCGTGGTAAAACGGTAGTAATACCAAGTTAGTAATAACGGCCTGCCTACAAATATAAGTGTCAAACTTTTACCACCCTTATAATGAAGTCGTGTTATCTTTCTTTTAAGATACAGATATTTTATATAATTGCTACTTGGAATTATGATGGAAATAGTGGTCATTTATTGAGGGGCTAGGAAGTTATAGAATCAATGGAAAGATAAATAAATGAACACCAAAAGAAAAATCAGTAGTTCAGCTGCTGAGTAAAAGGCAAGAAGGAGAGTCACCTAGGAATCAGGGAAAAAAACAAACACATAAAAAACTATGCTAGTCCAACCAAAAGTGGAATTTGGGGCTGGGTGCAGTGGCTGACACCTGTAATCCCAGCACTTTCTTTGGAAGGTCAAGATGGGAGGACTGCTTCAGCCCAGGAGTTGTAGACCAGCTTGGACAACATAGCAGGACCCTCTCTTTACAAAAAATTTAAAATTTAGCTGGGCATGGTGGTGCATGCCTGTGGTCTGAGATACTCAGGAGGCTGAGATGGGGCAATCACTTGAGCCCAGGAGTTCGAGGGTACAGCAAGCCAAGCTTGGGTCAGCCCATTGAGATCTGTCTAGAAATCTGTCTAGAACTATCCACTTTCTACACCTGAGAAAAGAGTTAAGGGTGGGGGCTTGTAAAGCTGTTTTTCCTCTTCTGACCCCATCCATTCTCTACAAGAGCAGTTCTCAAACTGGGGATTCTATTAAAAATGCAGATGCTGCTTCAGGCAACCTGACTGCGTCCCAAAAGTCTGCCTTTCTGAAAAGTTCAGAGATGATGCTCATGCTGCCAGTCCATCTACACACCAGGCTTTGAGTAGAAAGGCTACACAACTGCCAGTAAGATTTCTTTGAAAACTAAATCAGATCATGTCATGCGCTGCTTAAAAGCCTCTATTGGCTTCCACTGCAATTAGAATAAAACCCACACTCTTTTCTGTACCCCAGGAGACCCACCAAGACCTGGACCTGGCACTAGCCCAAATCACTGACCACATTTCTACCCACTCTCTGCCTTGTCCACACTCCTTCAGCCATACTGGATTTTCTTCTTGCTCTAAACATGCCATCCTTATCTCAGGGCCTTGTTTCATTTTTTTTTAAGGGCACTTACCAATATCTGGGATTCCAACTTACTCTAAACCTGTAGAATATAAACTCCTAGAATTTAGCCTATAGTGTGTAGCATTGTATTCTCAATATGTAGCCCAGTGCCAGCTAGAATAGGACATTCAATACAAATGAATGTCAGAAGCTAAAGTTTGGATAACAAAAATAGTGAAAGTAATTGATCCTAGGGCACAAAAATTTAGTGGAAAAAGGAGCTTGAAGACTGAATGCTCTTATCTGCAACACACACATACACACACACACACACACACACACACCCCCCCACAGTGTCCTAGAAGAATTGACTCCAATTTAAGTCAATCCCTACAGCAAAGAGCATCAGAACCAAACTCCCAAACTCACAGTAGATGATTCATCCCCAGCAATGTGTGACACAACAAAAGTCCATGACAACAAATGCAGCTGAACACTGCCATACTGTTTGTTGTAAGTGCTGGCCTTTGAGCCCCAGGGAAATGCTTTTGTGATACTGACAATTTCTGTGGCAGAGGAGATTGAGCACAGGGTCATCCCAACTGAGATGAATCTCTGAATGTGGCACCATTTCCCAACAAAGCCCTCCTGAAGAGAGTGCACCCAACTCTTTCTTCCTGCCTCCTTACTCGTAATGCTCTAAAATCCAAACAAACATGCACAGTCCAGAAAGGTTAGCCAGCTCGTGCCGTGGAAAATGGCCATCACATGTTTTCTTTAGACTCACCCCCCATTCCCTCCCCAAGGGTGGAAATAAAACATTTTGAAGTTCTGAGAACATTCAAAACAAGCCATCATTTAGAAGTAACGACTGCTCATGCTATGCACATAAATAAAAATCCATACTAAGCTTAAACACATTTATAAGGTCTTTGTAAAGACTTTGCCGTTTCTCTATAAATGTCCAGAAAGATTAATTAGGAGCAGGATGGCTCATCCATCTAGATTGATTAAACATATATTTAAGGGTCAGACTGGAAACAATGCCTAGATACATTAACATACAATTTGCCCACAGTCATTAGTCTATTTATTTTACTGGCTGACAATATTTCTGGAATTAAGTCATTGTTAATCTATGTCTGGAAGGAGCGACAGGACCACCCAACTCCCCATCCAAGAAACCATCTTCTCTCACTTTCCAATACTAGCATTCTTCCCCCAAATTTTCAGGCTCCCTGAAGCTTGAGAAGGAATCAAGATATCACAGTATACGGAGAATGTGCTGCATTCCACTCTCAACCCACTGCCTCTCCTATTAGTCCTCTGCACAAGGTCTCTGCCCTCTCAGAATTTATGTCTCCTGTTTTCACACTGTCTCTTTTCATCAGGGCACATTTTCCAAAAACCGGTTGGGAAGTAATGTACCCTTTCCAAAAACAAAGCATTGGGGACATGCTGATGTCTACACCTAAAGAATAACGGCTAACCATGTGCGGCTTAGCATGTTATATCCCTCATGCCCTTTATCTCAATTAATATTCACAATATGTCTGCAAGGAGTCTGGAATGTAAGTATTCATATCCCCATCTCACGGGTAAGGGAAAAGGGGGTTCAGAGAAATGGAAAATACTGACTCTTTTCACCCAGCTAGAAGGGAGGGAAGCAGGCTTCCCACCTGAGTTGAAGCGTCGAGCCGATGCTCTTGACTCCGGGGCCGTGTTTTCTCACAAATGCCATATTGAGTCTGAGTCAGTTCTGCTTCTCCGAGGTAGGCCTCTGGGGCTCCAGGGTGAGCAGTGGAGGACTAGGAATACTTTCTTCCCATCTGTGCCCCTAGTAGGGGCGCATGCACGTTCATCATGCATCCAGACGCATTTGTTGATTCTTGGAACACACATTACGTTGGTAATTTTCCTTTGGCTGGTCTTTGGTTATGGTGGCCAACTCTCAAACTTTATCTGAGCCATGTTTATTAACATAACTTTTAGGAGGTTTTTTAAAGAGCCGATCATACTTCCAGACTGACCACACAGTTCTAAAACAAGTCTACCAACACAGCTCTAAAGAAAACAAGACACTCTGAGTAGAAAGTAAAAAGAACCAGGATCTAATCTTCCTCATGAAGGTAATGCAAGGCTGGATTTGAGGGGAAGGCTTCGATTCAGGTCCCCAACCCACCACTGTCCTGGAGTGAGTTAGTTACCTTCTTTGAGCCTCAATTCCTTTATCTGTAAAAAGAGATGGCTAACTTATAAGGTAGTTGAGAATATTAAATGAGATAATGAAGGCAAGGCAAGAAGTACCATGACTATCACATTATTATGATTGATCCCTGCATTCAGTTCCATGTAACATAAATAATAAATGGTGATCGTGGCTGGCCATCTATTGAAAGTTAACTATGTGCCAGGTGTTGTTCTAAGTACCTTACTACCTTAACATGTATTGCTCAAAATAGCTCTGTGAGGAAGTGCTAGTATTCCCCTTTTACAGACGGATATACTAAACTCCAGAGAAGTTAACTTACTTGCCCAAGGCTACATTGCCAGTCTTTCTCAGTGCCTCCTTTGGAAACAGGCACTTTAGCTTCAGGATGTGCTCTCTTAACCATAATGCTACGTAGAAAGTAGTTACATAGCCATAAATCCAATGGATAAATTACTAAAATAGAAGAGGCAAGATGCCTTAAGATAGGCCCATATGTCTCCGTTCTTGCTTTTCCTCCCCTTCCCTACCCGACTATTTGATTTTTTTAGCCAACATATAGGTAAAGAGAAAATGGAGGGGAGGTTTGTTCCAGAGCTTATTCTCAAAAGTGGAGCCTCTTCAACAGTTTTTAGGATAGTATGATGATATCATGGTTGCCAAGACAACAATGAAAAACCATAGAGAAGCATGATGAAAGTGAAAATCCTACAAACAAGGAACAGTGGCGTAGGCCCTGCATTTCTCCAGTTTAGCTCATCTCCCAGGCTCACTCTCCCCATGAGAGACCTGCTATACCTCTATCCCTACCTCCTCCTCACCTCCAACCACCAACTTTCCCCAAGCCTCAAGTTTCACACAGCTGATTCCTACTCACTCACCAGATTTCAGCTTAGACTTCGCTTCCTCCAGAAAGCCTTCCTGGACCACCCATGCACACTCCACTCTGTCAAGATTAAGTGGCTTCTCCTGTGCTCCTGCAGCATCCATCATAGTTTTGTCAGTTCCTATTGCCCTTTCTGGGTCTTTTAATGGTCTATAAGCTCCATGACTGCAGGTTCTACATCCAGCAGGCACTCTTCTATATCCCCAGAGTCTAACCCTGTGCCTGACACATAATTAGACACTTCAGGTAATATACATTGAATGGTACCTTTGCCAACTACAAAGCATGTCTCTTTTTTAAGGTTCAGAACTGTGTAATAAAATTATTAAAGATCAAGTTTTTTCATGATCTGAAAGAGATATAGACAGTTGCAGAAAAGTAGCAGCAGCCAGTCTGTTTTTTTAGGTCACTGACTAATATAATGAGGGTTTAACAGCATTTGTTTCTGGAACATTTTTCTCCAAAAAGACCCCCAAAATTCATTCTTCCATTAGTTAAAATTATTCTACTTCATTTGGTTCCCTGTGAAGATAACGTTCAGGGACTTAATTGTGACACTTGTCGTTAGCTTTCTCTCCTCTGGATTTAATAACACCAGTTTCTTAAACTTTCCCTTATAAAAAATTATTGATAATTTCCATCGCTTCCCCACTTCTCCATATTATTCATCTCTTAACACTTACTGTTAAACGTTATTTAAAAAAAAACAAGTTTGAAGTTCATATTCTAAAATTTGTTTTTTGGAGTCTTAAAGACAAAAAATAAAAACAAAAAGTAAAAGTCCTCATCTGTTTATTTACAAGGTGAGGAGTAAGATAAGGGTTCAGTTAATGGTCATTTCTCTCAGTCTACCCAATTTTGTTTTCCTATTTCAGGCTCATATTTTGAAACATGCTCTACTTTCTACAAAGTTCTAGAAGGCAAAGATGACGTTCTATTGAGATATTAGAAATCAATATTAGATATTAGAAATCATTCTATATTCTTCAGAATGGCTGTATTTCAAATATTCTGTTTTTCCATGAGTGGACTCAAAAGCATCATATCTATTTCCTAATGTGAGGCTCAAAAAAATATTCTCAGCCTACACATAGCATACAGTCTCTAGGTAATGACATTAATCTCAATAGGAAACAGTGACTGCAGCCTCTGTCTATGGCTGATGCTATGTTAGCCATTCCATAGGCATTATTTTAATAATCAACATTTTTAGGAGACAGAGATAGATGCTACTTGTGTCCCCCATTTACAGATGAGAAAATCAAGGCTCAGAAAAACTTACACAGAATCACCCATCAGTAAATAGCAGGACAGGGATCCAACAAGTCTGTCTTAGTGTGGACTCTAAGCTCTAGGCACTCTGCTTAAGGCTCCGGAAGCATTCATTTGGGGGTTTTCTTTGTCTGTTTTTTTGTAAGTGACCTAATCTGGCATCATGCTAACAGGAGATTCATTATAATTGTTTGATTCTGACATGAGAAAGCAGAACTTTCTCTTTCTTTTTTTTTTTTTTTTTTTAAATAGAGGGAAGTTCTCACCATATTGCCCAGGCTGGTCTCAAACTCCTGACCTCAAGTGATTCTCCCACCTCAGTCTCCCAAAGTGCCAGAATTACAGGTGTGAGCCACCACGGAACTTTCAAACTTCATTGGTAACGCTATAAAATGGGTCAGCCACATTGGCAATCATGTTGGCAATATCTAGGAGTCCTGGGGACATGAATATCATGCAGTTCAGCCATTATTCCCTGGGTAG
This sequence comes from Mandrillus leucophaeus, assembly GCF_000951045.1. NCBI lineage: Eukaryota > Metazoa > Chordata > Mammalia > Primates > Cercopithecidae > Mandrillus > Mandrillus leucophaeus. The sequence continues at coordinate 1,623,422 of NW_012102144.1, read as the reverse complement.
TATGGCAGATACAACTGGTCAACTGACCCAGCTTTCTTGTACACCATTCTGCCTTCTAGAAAGTTTCCCAGAATTGGCTGAGGGATGAACCATGTGACACTGCTGGCCAATGGGGTGTAAGTGAATATCATTCTGCCTCACTGAGTGGGATTTCTAAGAAAACTTGCTTGGGAGGACAATATGAGTAATTGCTCTATTGGCCTTTTGTTCCTTTCCCTTATTCCTGACTAGAACCTGGACATGATGCCTGGAGGTGCTGGAATTATTTTGTGACCATGAGAAAAACCAAACCTGATGATTAACATGCACCTGATAAAGATGGCAGACCAGAGAGAAGGAATAAACCTGGATCCCTCTGGCATCACTCAAGTGCTGTGATAGTCCTGAGATACTTATTGCTATGTTAGGAAGCATATGTGCCATTAATCCACTCATAGTCAGAGTTCTTTTCATGCATGGGCACAAGGTGACAAACACAAATGTTTACGATATGAAAACTTGGAGACAAGCTTAAACTTAATTCATCAATAGGGAAATGGATACATAAATTGTGGCGTATTTATACAATGAAACACCACATAACAACTAAACAGAATTTGACTTGGCAGGGCACGGTAGCTCATCCCTATAATCCCAACACTTTGGGAGGCCAGGGAGGGCAAATCACCCAAAGTCAGGAGTTTGAGACTAGCCTAGACAACATAGTGAAACCCCATCTCTACTAAAAATACAAAAATTAGTTGGGTATGGTGGTGCATGCGGGTAATCCCAGCTATTCTGGTGGCCGAGGCAGGAGAATTGCTTCAACCTGGGAGATGGAGGTTGCAGTGAGCCAAAATTGCACCAGTGCACTGCAACCTGGGTGACAGAGTGAGAGCCTGTCTCAAAAAAGAAATAAAAAATTTAAAAAGAGTGAATTCGATCTACATAGATAATTCTTGAAACAATAATGTAAAGTGGAAAAGGGAAATTGTGGAATGACATGTGTTTGGTACAATACCACCTAAAAATATATATATATTTAAATTATTATACTTTAAGTTCTAGGGTACATTTGCACAACGTGCAGGTTGGTTCCATATGTATACATCTGCCATGTTGGTGTGCTGCACTCGTTAACTCGCCATTTACATTAGGTATATATCCTAATGCTATCCCTCCCCTTCCCCCAACCCCATGACAGACCCTGGTGTATGATGTTCCCCTTCCTGTGTCCAAGTGTTCTCATTGTTCAATTCTCACCTATGAGTGAGAACATGCAGTGTTTGGTTTTCTGTCCTTGAGATAGTTTGCTCAGAATTACGGTTTCCAGCTTCATCGATGTCCCTACAAAGGACATGAACTCATCCTTTTTTATGGCTGCATAATATTCCATGGTGTATCTGTGCCACATTTTCTTAATCCAGTCTATCATTGATTGACATTTAGGTTGATTCCAAGTCTTTGCTATTGTGAATAGTGGCACAATAAACATACGTGTGCATGTGTCTTTATAGCAGCATGATTTATAATCCTTTGGGTATATACCCAGTAATGGGATGCCTGGGTCAAATGGTATTTCTAGTTCTAGATCCTTGAGGAATCGCCACACTGTCTTCCACCTAAGAATATTTTTAAAACACATAGAACAACGTGGATATGTGCACATAGGCTGAAAGTATAAAAACAATGATATGGAGGAAACATACCAACTTTAGGGAATGAGGAAGGGGATGAAATTGGGAAGTGACATAGAAGTCACTTCAATTGAACCTGTAGTATTTTATTTCATAAGAGTAATCTGAGTCAAATATGTCAAAAATCTTAACATTTGTTAAATTTGGGTGGTGGCTATGTGAATATTTGCTAAGTAATTGTCTGCATTTTACTATTTAAAATGCCTTACAATTTTAAAAAATTAAATGAAAAAAGAAACAGACTATTTCAAAAGCCAGTTGGCTATTTATGAAAATGTCCTTTGCCAAATGTAAGGTGACCTGAAAAGCAGTATATTTTATTATTGACCATTATTGGTATTTTGGTATATGACATTACCATTGACCAAGAAGGCTGCATTGAGGAGTAGACTTCCCTTGGACCATGAAGAAAAAGGAGAATGAGAACATGGCTAGGCAATAGTTTCGGGGGATGTTATGAACTAAACTGTGACTTCTCAAAATGCATATGTTGAACTCCTAACCCCCAATGTTACGGTGTTTGGAGATAGGGCATTTAAGGAAGTAATTAAGATTAAATAAGGTCCTAAGGGTGGGCTCCTCATTCAACAGGACTGGTGTCCTTGTAAGACGAGAAAAAGACGCCAGGAGCACGTGCACACAGAGAAAAGACCATGTGGGGATGGAGCAAGAAGGTGGCCATCTGCAAGCAAAGGGGAGAGGTCACAAAAGAAACCGAACGTCAGGCCAGGCGCAGTGGCTCACACCTGTAATCCCAGCACTTTGGAAGGCCGAGGCGGGCGGATCATGAGCTCAGGAAATCGAGACCATCCTGGATAACATGGTGAAAACCCGTCTCTACTAAAAATACAAAAAATTAGCCAGGCGTGGTGGCGGCGCCTGTAGTCCCAGCTACTCAGGAGGCTGAGGCAGGAGAATGGCGTGAACCTGGGAGGCGGAGCTTGCAGTGAGCTGAGATCGTGCCACTGCACTCCAGCCTGAGCGGCAGAGCAAGGTTCCGTCTAAAAAAAAAAAAAAAAAGGAAGAAACCAAACTTCCAACACCTTGATCTTGGACTTCCAGCCTCCAGAGCTGTGAGAATATAAATTTCTGTTGTTTAAGCCACCCAGTCTGTGGTACTCGGTATGGCAGCCCTAGCAGGCTAATCCGGGGGTCATGTCTAGGACTGTGCTTCTCAACAGATGTTACTGCGCAATGAGAGAAGCATTAATAAATTGGGGGTGGAGGTATTTTTTGGTGGCACAGAGACTGGGAGCAGAAGAGCCATTTAATGTGCAGGGACCAAGGAGGCAAAACCTCTGTCAGTGCCCAGTTTAGTCCTTGCAACGAAAAATAATTCTGTATCCCAAATGCCTTGAAAATATCACATAGGACACTCATACAGGTGGAAAACCTGATTATAATTGTCTAAAGCTAATTAAAAATAGGCTAGGTGATATACATCAAATTTTCCAGAAAAGTAACTACTCTGTAGATTGAGAGGATTTCACTTTGCTTTCTTCAGAACTTTGCCAAAAGGTACCACCATTTTGAAAAATCGTATCACTGACAGTAATAGCCTTAATGATATTTGAATTGTCCACATAACATATCCTTATCAGTCTTCATCTCTAACTATTGTATACAGTAGGAGTCAGCAAACTACGGTGAGCTGGCCCAATATAGCCTACCATCTGTTTTTGTAAATAAAGTTTTATTGGAACGCAACCATGATCACTTGTTTACATATTACCTATGGCTGATTTCACAGTACAACAGCAGAACTGAGTATGGCCCACAAAGCCTAAAATATTTACTATCTGATCCTTTGCAGAAATGTCTGCCTACCTCTGGTATAAACAATGATTCTACGTACTAACATCCTATTACTCCTGTACCTAATCTAGTTGAATCTTAGAAAATTTACCTATTAAAATATGCATGATTCTACTACAAGTTACTTCTCCTTTAAGTTATCCTTTTTGTTACAGCTAGTACATTATGAGCGTTATTTTTTTTTTCTTGCAATTGTGTAGATTTCTATGTATCTGTGAAATTCATCTCAGGACAGTGAAGGCGGGGTGGGGAGAGTGTTTCTAAATATTCTCAGTGAGTTAAGAACAACTCTTCTAGACCTAGTAAACAAAGACCATAAAGGACAAAATAAGAGTCATATGATTAAGGAAGAAAATTGAAAACAGATGTCATGCTGGAAATGAACTGACTATAATCTCCAGGAGGGAAGCTACTAGGTTAATTTGTACCTCTCTTAAATCAGGGCCTCGTACACAGGAGGTGCTCAATAAATACTTGCTGAATGACTCAATGAATGGAGGGATGGTTGAGACATATGGGTGACTGAAGGGAAAAAGACTGGAGTAGTGAGATTCTCTCCAATGCATTCATCAAGCAGATTCTTGATGGTCATTTGCTGGGCAATTGGTAGAGCGCTCTCCTTCCTACAAGAGGTAACTGACTAGACTAGAAAATTCTCTAGGTCCTTGAAGCTCCATTTCTTTTCTTTTCTTTTTTTAAATTATACTTTAAGTTCTGGAGTACGTGTGCAGAATGTGCAGTTTTGTTACATAAGTATACACGTGCCATGGTGGTTTGCTGCACCCATCAACCTGTCACCTACATTAGGTATTTCTCCTAATGCTATCCCTCCCCTAGCCTCCGACCCCCCGACAGGCCCTGGTATGTGATGTTCCCGTCCCAGTGTCCATGTGTTCTCATTGTTCAACTCCTACTTATGAGTGAGAAGAGCAGTGTCTGGTTTTCTGTTCTTGTGATAGTTTGCTGAGAATGATGGTTTCCAGCTTCATCCATGTCCCTGCAGAGGACATGAACTCATCCTTTTTTATGGCTGCATAGTATTCCCTGGTATATATATGCCACATTTTCTTTATCCAGTCTATCATTGATGGACATTTGGGTTGGTTCCAAGTCTTTGCTACTGTGAATAGTGCTGCAATAAACATACGTGTGCATGTGTCTTTATAGTAGAATGATTTATAATCCTTTGGGTATATACCCAGTAATGGGTGTGTGTGTGTATGTGTGTGTGTGTGTGTGTATATATATATATATATATCATGCCAGTTAGAAGCTCCATTTCTAAGGTTGAGATTTAACACATCACAGATGCAAGGTTCATTACCGGGAGCAGCAAGAAAGAACCTTGTTTAAATTCTGGACTGAATATGATCGAAAGCAGTCAGGATCTGCTGGGCTTCCTGAACTCATCCCTCAACCAGTTACATGAGGCAAAATAAAGAGGGAGGAGAATGTGGTAGTTAAATATAGAGACTCTGGAATCCAAAACAAACCTGGGTTGCAAGGTAGATTATTGGTAAAGATGGATACAAATATTTCTCATATTCTTGAATGCACATCCCTTTGCAGTGATGTTGCAGAGCTTTCTATCAGGTGGCAAAGTCTACTGCCCCACCTTTGGATCTGGGCTGGTGGGGTGACTTGCTTTGACCAACAGAATGCTGTCTGATTTCTGAGTCTAGGCTTTAAGAGATCTTGTAGCCTCTGCCTTGACTCTCTCTGAATGTGCAGCCTTGTGTGATAAAGTTTGGTCTAGCTCAGGGATCAGCAGAATATGGCCCATGGGCCCAATCTGGCATGCCTCCTGTCTGTAAATAAAGTTTTGTTGGAACCCAGCCATGCTCATTTGTTTCTGCATTTTCTATGATTTATTGTATGCTACAACAGCAGGGTTGAGTAGTCACATCAGAGATTGAATGCCCTGCAAGGCTGAAAATACTATCTGACACTTTACAGGAAAAAGTTTGCTGACCCCTGGTCTAGCTGCTGGAGGATGAGACCCCACGAACAGAGAAGCTGTCCTAGCTGAGGTCTCCCAAGAATAAGTAGCTCCCAGTTAAGCTACCAGATGAGTACCGTCCCATGAGTGACCCCAAGTGAGACCAGCAGAAGAACAGTCCAGCTGAACTCAGCCCAAATTGCACACCCATAGACTCGTGAATAAATATAATGTTTGTTTTAAGCCACTAAGTTTTGGGTTGGGTTATTCCGTGACAAGAGGTCACCAAGAGTGTTGTGGCCTTGGCTTTTTCATTATGTGTATGTAGCAGAAAGTGTTGGTTCTTAACAAATTCTTTGATGCTCACTACTTCGGTGTAGGCTGGCTGGCTTCCAACTACCAGTATCTGGATCTCTCAGGCTGGGGGCTGTCCAGGAATCCCTGGTAGGAGCTTTGTCCAAACTGAAGAATGAACACACCATTTCCACATCACCCACCCTTAACCAATGACTGGCAGAGGCTGGTGTAAAAATATACTCCAGATTCCTCATCCTTTGGAAGGGGTGACCCTGGGGTATCTGTTCTTACACTGTTATCCAGAGTTTCCCTGTGGGTTGACACTCTGGTTTCTCACTATATTAGCAAACTTCTCTTCCATGTCTAATTTTCCCATGGCCTTACTGCTACTTCTGAACATCTCAAATAAGCTCTTTTCACTTGATCCTTGTCATGAGTTCTGCTTCAAGGCAGAATATAAACCAAGATACTGTGTAACCTGAGACAAGTTTCTTTATCTCTATGAACCTTAGCTTCCTTATCTATAAAATGGGAATAATGGGAACAATTATATTATGGGAAGTGACAGTGAGGATTTATTTGAGATAATGCCAGTAAAGCATTATCTCAAGCACTGCTTACGGTAGTGATGATGTACAGAATGAAAACCCCTAATCTGAAATTCAAGATCCAAAATGCTCTAAAATCTGAACATTTTTGAGCACCAATATGATGCCACAAGTGGAAAATTCCACACCTGACCTCATGTGACAGATCTCAGTCAAAATATAGTCAAAATTTTATTTTATGCACAAAACAATGAAAAATATTGTATAAAATTACCTTCAGGCAATGAGTGTAAGGTGCATGTAAAACATAAAAAATCATGTTTAGACTTGGCTACCATCCCCAAGAGATCCCATTATGTATATTCACATATTCCAAAATCTGAAATTAGCAACAGTTCTGGTCCCAAGTATTTTGAATAAGGAACACTCAACCTGTACATCATCGCTACCATGAGCAGTGCTGGCTGCTTTAATATCATTATCTCAAATAATTCCTCACAACCATTTCCCATGATATAATTATTCCCATTATTGCCATTTTGCAGATAAGGAAACTAAAGCTCAGCCTCCTCTCTCTGCATGGACTCATGGCCAAGCCCCCTCTAAAGATCCAGAATACTATTTAAAGATAATCAAGTACAGTCATGCATCACATAGTGATGTTTCAGCCACAATGGACTACATATATGATGGTGGTCTTGCAAGATTATACCACCAAATTTTTACTGTACCTCTTCTATGATTAGATACATTTAGATACAGAGATAACTATCATAGTGTTACAATTGCCTACTGTATCCAGGAGAGTACCATGTTGTACAGGTTTGTAGCCTAGCAGCATTAGGCTATACTATTAGGACAGTAGGCTATCCATCCAGGTTTGTTAAGTACTCTTTGATGTTGGCACAAACTCAAAATCACCTAATGACACATTTCTCAGAATGTGTCCCTGTCATTAAGAGCCATGTGACTGTACCATTGTAGGGCGACAGAGAGGCAGAGGACTCCGTGAATTCAGCCACGGTTTCTGTCTCCCTAGTCACGTCCCAGTTTAGAAGTCTGAGTCCCGCGCAACAGATCAATGTCTGAGGGACACCGTGGCTCCTGACTTCTGAGTTGGCACGCTGGGCTGGAGCCTGCTGCGTGCCTGACCACAGGAACCTATCTCTTACAGGAAGAAGGAATACAGTCAAGGAAGTGTGGCAGACCTGACTCCAGACAATTAGAAAAACATCACCGTGCCTCACAGTGGAAGGTGAATATGACTTCAACTGTGGTCTTAAAAAGAAATGGGGGGAAGGCAGGGGAAATGTTTTTTTCTTTCCCTTTCAATAGAGAAGTTTATCTGCCTAAAACCCTGTACTCCTTCTAACAGCCTATAAATACACACCCAAACCTGGAGAAAAAATTAACACACTTCTGCTTAACATGGCATGTTCCATTTGCTCTGGTTCCTTCTGTTCTTGTTTAAAGGTTGACTCCTTAACTCTCTTTGTTCATGACTTGCCCCAAGACATTCAGAGATGTCTAGGGGAGAGCTGGTCTGTAGAACCTACTCAGAATGCTCAGCTGGTCCCCACATCTGGATGAAAGGGCTCTATCAGACCCAAGACAAAGAAGCAGCAGGTAATGAGAGCAGAGTCGTGGATCACAGCCAGGCCAAGAATAATGGAAAAGCTATAATTACCCTGTAAGACTTTGGATGGAAGTGACTGTTTTAGAACCTGACAACATTTCAATGACATGTTGGAGTCACATTCGGGAAAGCCCCTTCTTGCCACTGTTGTCTTCTTGTCATGCAATAGGATGTCAGTGTCGGGGACATTTCCTACCAGAAAACCATCAAGGGCTCTGTACAGCACTTGGAGAAGCTTAAAAGGGTGCCATGGTGTATAAGCCTTGGCTCCAGCTGAAAATGTTATTATTTCTTCCTTTCAGGAGAAAATATTTTCATTCTGTTGTTCATCAAGTCAACACGATTATGACAGTTTGTCATAATCTCCAATCTCCATAATCTCCAAGGGCCATGGGCTCTCCAATCACAGAACGTAAAGTCTTTACCATGTATCTTGGTATGGCCACACAACTATTTCAAGGCCTTATAACTGTTAGTTGCTTGGGGAATATCTGTGGTGGAAAATAGAATGTCTTTGGGTTATGCAGCCAGAGAGCTCCTTGGAAACTTTAGGTAATCCAGTCTCTCAGAGCCTCTCAGAGCCTCCGTTCCCTCATCTGTTAACACGATGAATGCCTTTCCTCCCCGCCTAGGACTTTTAGAAATGTAAAAGAGGAATTTTTGTGTCCATAAATAAAGTTTTATGGGAACATTAAAAAAAAAAAAAAGAAGAAGTGTAAAGGGAGAAAGAGGAGGAAAAAAATTCCCAGCACATACTATGTGCCCAAGGAATGTGAGTTCCTATCATTAGAGCATCCCTTGTGGTTCTTCGACTTGTAGGAAAAAGAATATGGAGCGGATGGGGAAATGGCAAAGCAAACAGACTATTGGCTGAGCACAGACTCTGAAGTTAGACTACTTGGGTTCAAATACTAGATTTGCTATATCTTATTCATATTTTCAAGGGCAGTTTACTTCATCTTTTCTGACCTCACTTTTCTCAACTATGAGGCAGTACAAGGACTCAACTTAAAGATTGCTATAGAAAATCACATAAGTGCCACACAAAGTCTAGATAGAGTAGCCAGCAGTAGAGGATAGCTGCTCCCATTAGTATCATAATGATTATTTTAAAATTATTATTATTGAAGACCAGTCTTTTTTCATGCCTAGGAACTTGAGCTGTCAATCACAAAGCAGGTACTTGGCAGCCATACAGAAGGACACCGGGCAGTCGGTAGCAATCGGGTGACTGTCCCAGACCAGTACACCTGTGTGAACATAGTGTCAATACAACCCTGGCGGCTCCCAATCAGCTGTGTAAAGATCAGCAAAAGAAATGTGTTACGAATTTTACTTAAGGCATCAATGTATATAAAGGTTTCTGTTGGAAAGAATAAATTGGGCCAGAAACAAGTTATTCAGACCAACCACACTTTCACTTCTTTGCATTGTGAATCATTGTTTTTTGAGTAGGAGACAATGGAGTGGATTGCAGCTAGCCATGCCTGAAATTTCCCAAGACCTTGTGCTAATGATAATGATACGCAATGATGATATGATTGCAGATAATCTTCACTGACTACTTATGCCATATGCATTATTACTGCATTTAAGTACCTAGTTTTTTTTTTTAATCTGATACTCATCAGCTTTCCCTGCATTATCTCACCTGATACAAGGAGGGAGAATATTCTTATTGTCATTATTTTATAGATAAGATGACTAAAGCTCAATGAGATGAATAACATGCTCATGGTCACACACTGGTATGTGACATCTGGGGATCTGAACTCAGCCCTGCAAGAAATAGGAGTCTCAAGTTTTATCTGTGCCAAAGCCCATATTTTGGGTATGCCCCGACTGGCAGGGCATGGAGTGAAGAGACAGATTTGTAAAGAGTGGACCTCATTCATGGTTTCCTTCCTTTCCCAGAAAACTTCTAAAGAAGCTGGGAAGTGCTGAGAAGTCAGTAGATTAGAAAGTCAATTTCTTGATCCATCACAACCAAGAAGCAGTTTAATGGGCAGAAGGATACTGTATATCTAGAATGAAATAGCAATTTAAAACTCTCACATTTGCATAGGGATTTGCACTTTGCAAAGAGCTTTATCTGTGTCCTCTCACTGATCCCTTCAAAAATGAACATAAAACCACTGGAGACACGAGAAGAACTGGCAAGGAAGAAAGCAGCTTAGAAACTCTAATATGCAGAAGTTACATATGAATGATTATTCAACCCAGGGCTTTGCAAATGTGATAAACACATGTTGATTTACCGAATAGCACAGTTACACTTACTGTATTCTATTTTTTAAGAAGAAATGATTTTAAAGGACCTTGATTGCCCATTAATTGTATGCCTGTAACAGATTGTGGAAAGTTAGCCAGAAGAAACACTTCATTTCAAAGAAGTCACTGGGTTTCTTGCACATTGCTGCCACTCTCTTGGTGTGTACGAAGGACATCCAAAAAACATCACTAGTAACCTAGGAAACTCAAGTTGAGAAACCTGCTGGGCCTGAGGAATTGTGAGGTATAATACATTCCAAAATCATCTATCTAGCAGCAATGTTTTTAAAATACCCACTTTAAAAAATAACATTGTTACCCAAACAGACATTTGTTCAACACCAATTACTCTGCCTACTAGCACAGATGGTTTTGGAATTTGTAGGATCAATAGGAGGAGGAGGTAAAGTGGAGGCAGAATCAGGGAGCCAGGAAGGAGATCTTGTGTGTTAGGCCAATCCTTCCAATCCTTTTCAAGATACTGACCAAGGGGGCAAAAGCCATACAGCAAAGGAACTGAGCTGTGTAAAGTCTGCTACATTTAGTCACTAGCCAGGGTTGGGTGCGCATGGAGGGGAGGTAAGAGACAGCAAACAGCCCTTTTGGCCATACTAAAGCAAGCTTAGGTATTGTCCTGTAAGCTCTAAAGAGTCAGTGAAGAGATTTCAAAACAGAAGTGGCAGGATCAAGATTTGCTTTCAAAAGATTGCACTGGCAGTGGCGTAGCAGTCAAAGAGAGAGAAGGCTGTCTTACCGCTGCGTTTGAAGACCATGGTCCCAGCACTTTTGGCAGCCACAAAGAGCTTTTTAGAGCTGGGGACTTCTTCCATTGAATGCAGATCAGGAATAACTAAGCCTGGCATTTGCATAGGCCCTTTTACTTCTAAAACTCTCTCTTTCAGTTCACCAAACAACAATTTGGGGAGGTGGACCAAGTGGAATTGTCCGCCATTCACAGATGGGGAAGCATCTGTAAGTAGCTACAGAACCACAGAACAATTTCCAGTTAGAGTAATTGCGTGCTAGCTCTGCCCCATTTAAGACTGGAATTTGATTTGTGTGGCTAGAAAATAAAGCATGTTTAAAACTCTGGGGGAAAAAATGAACCCTCAGTGTCCATAAGTAGAAATCAGTACTAAATAATAACCTTAAAAACATTGGTTTCAAAAAAGAAAGAACAAGTAACTATCTCAAAGACACACACATCATACCTGAAAATCAAAAGGCTGCTAACTAGGGATCTGTTTTGCAAATTTAAAAACATTTGATGGAAAGTATTATAATTTTGTGCGTCTAATATGCATAGCTTTTTAAAATATGTTCAAATATAGACCTTAAGCTTGCCTAATTGTGCACGTTATACCTCTTAATCAAATTCTGCTTAGACTTAGCTTAAAAACCATTCCAAAATGAATTACAAGTGAAAGCCAGTGGTATAATTCAGTTTGTTTGAAAATCTGAGCCCCAGGGGAGCTGATGGTATAAGTCCCAGTCCAGAGATGCGAAAACCAAGAATGCCAACATCCAAAGACAGGAGAAGATGGATGTCCCAGCTCAGACAGAGATCAAATTTTCCCTTCCTGAACCTTTTTGTTCTATTTGGGCCCTCAGTAGATTTGATGATACCCACCTATATTGGTGAGATGCTCTTCTGTACTCAGTCTACTGATTCAAATGATAACCTCTTACCCGAAACACCCTCACAGACACATCCAGAAATAGTATTTTACCAACACTCTGGGCATCCCTTAGCCTAGTCAAGTTGACACATTAAAATTAATCATCACAACAGAAGAATGTCCTTCAGCTTTAGCTCACCACCTCTTTCTGCACTTCCCCCAAAGCATATCTATCTGTATAGTCACAACTTAGAAAAGAGAGAATGAAATATCTTTAACATACAGTATAATTAACATGTTGAACTTTTGGTTTCAGCAAGATGAACCAGAAAAACATTGGGCCAGGTTTGTAACATGGATCTATATAGTCAACAGAAATTCCAGATTGAAGTAAACCAGAAAGGCTCTTAGTGCTCTTAAGCAGCTTCCAGAGTGGAAGAGCAGTGTGTTTAGATTAGGCTTGGTCACCTATTTTCTCTAGGCCTGAGTTCCTACATTGTAACATGGCCCTCAAGGCCCTAACTAATCTGGCCCCTTGCTGTATCTCCAACCTTTGCTCTTACCATCTTTTCCCTTACTCACTCATCCTCTGTCACGAGGGAGATCTAAATGTCTCCTGGACATGCCAAACACACTCCAAACTCAGGGCCTTTGCACTTGCTGTCTTCACTGCTTAGAAATAGCTGTTCCCTCAAGTATTTGTAGGCTTACTCCCTCACTTCCGTCAAGTTTCTGCTCAAATGGCCTTTCTGCAAAAAGCCTTCCCTTGGTCCCTAAGAAGCATCTGCTACCCCTTAACTGTCTATCTGACCTTCCATGTCTGTTTTTCTTCACAGCATTTATCTCTACCCGACCTTATTTATTTTCCTGTTTATTGTCCACTCCCACTAGAACGCAAAATCTGTGAGTGCCAGAACTTTGTTCTCGTCCCAATTCTCCAGATCTTCAAAGAGTGCCAGTAAACAAGTGGAAGCTCAATAAATAATTGTAGAAGGGAAGAAAGGAGGGAGGAAGGGAAGGAAATATCATTGCTCCATTTTATTTTTCATCTAAATTTCCAAACTGGAACCATAGTTCTAAATTATTTCCATTGACTGGTCTATACGGGGCAATTAATTGATTAAAATAAGTAATAATAATTACCTCCTTTTAAAATTTTTTAAATTTTTGTTTGTGGTAACATATACATACCATAGAATTTACCATCTTAACAGTTTTAAAGAGTACAGTTTAGTAACATTAAGTATGCTCACATTGTTGTGCAACCATCAGCATCGTCTTTCTCCAGAACTTTTTCATCTTGCAAAACTGAAACTTTAAAGCCCATTAAAGGATAACTCCCCCATTCCCCGCTTCTCAGCCCCTGGCAACCACCATCCTACTTTCTGTCTATAAATTTGACTACTCTAGATATCTCATATAAGTGGAATCATATAATTTTTGTTTATTTGTGACTGGCTTATTTCACTTAGCATAATCTCTTCCAGGCTCATCCATGTTGCAGCACATGTCAGAATTTTCTTCCTTTTCAAGCCCAAATAATATTCCATTTTATGTCTCTTCCACACATTGTTTATTCATCTGTCAATGGACACTTGGGTTGCTAATCATTATCTCTTTCACTTATAATGTGCTTTTTGAGTTACAGAATTTCCAAAAAGCACGTCATTCTGGTCACATTCAATCACCACAGGAATTCCATAGAGCATCTCAGAAGTCAAAAAGGGCCCGGGTCATTTTCTTTTTTTTGAGGTCTCTAGTATTTTTTAATGAAGAAATGCCCAATATGGATGAGACACATACCTGCAGCCAGGGTGGAAGTCAATAGCTTTAATTCATTTGGCCTCTACCAGTGTGCCCAAAGCCCCTCCAAGTAAATTATGATACAAGTAAAAACAGCAAGCTTCTGCATAAATGCTGCCTGAAGGGGAGACCCCAGCCCAGGCTTCCCATTGCACTGCTTCTCAATCAGTTAAAGAGATTCTAGAGCTGCCTCAGTCCAAAAAACTAAGCTACATACTTAAATATTACATTAAGCAGATTAATGCTTTTAACAGAAGAAGGAAAGTGCAATGCACCATACTTGTGCTAAAGCAAGACAATTACAGAATTTATAAAACATACATATATATATTTGTAATATACCATAAATTAATAGTGTGGTCCAGCAATGGAACAAAAATCTAAAGCAATATAATTAACTTCTTTCCATCTTGTTAATTTTTCTAAGGAACATTAAATGAAACTTCATTTGCTGATTATGTCAAACATCTATATTTGAGACTCTTTACAAACATGAGACTTGTTCAGTGACCCTTCTGATACCACTGTGCTGGGTCAAGAGATCTATCCCTGATTTACGGATGGGGAAACCAAGCCTCAGGAAGGTTATCACTTGTTCAAGGTCAACACAGGGAGGATCCAAACTGTTACTTACACTTAGGTCTTCCGATAGCAAGTTCTTAGACTCTCCACTATACAAGCCTGCAAAACAACATTCCTGAATGTAACCGGCTAATTTTTCCACCTACTTTTACTGGCTGCTTTGCTATTCAAAGTCATTCTATACTGAAATTTCGTCCTTAAGGCTCATTTAAAAGGGTAATTGTTTTGTTTTTGTTATTGTTTTAACCCAAGCCATGAATATTTTGAGGTTAGCTTCTGAGAAATAAACACCTCTCCCCACAAAGTGGCCCTACATACCACCTGGAAGCTCAGACCTCATTTTAGTAAATACAATTTAATTTAATGGGGTCCAAGGAGGCGGGTTTGGGATGCATCCAGCATTTTCATATAAAGTTTCTGACCAGATGGTATTCACTTGCTCCTGAACGTATCCTTCTATTATTGCAAGACTGTTTTTTTCTATTACTATAGCAATAACCAAAGAAGTGAAGGTGATGGTTTTGATCCATGTAGGGGGCAGTTCCCTTTACTCAAGCTCTAAGATGGTATTGCTATGATTGGCCCCACTCCATGGGCAGCCCCATTTCAAGTAACAGAGTGGAATTGGGTGGATGGATCAGTGCAAATCCATTACCAGGGAGCAAAACAGCAAATAGTCAAATCAGGTCAAATCTTTACTCTTTCAGTCAAAGGCCATTCTAGAAATTTCCAGTGGAAATTTATTTTATTTCCATTGGAATATATGAAATGTATTTGAGTATATGGTGGGCGTCTAATGCACTGCAGGATAGAGTGAATGGTTACAAAGCAAGTTTAGTCCAAACTCAATGTTAATCAACTATTAATAATGAGTCCCTACTATATTCTTGGCACTGTGCTGGGTACTATGTATATAGCAAGAATCAAAGAAGACATTACCTGTGGAGATCATAAACTAGAAACTATAGTAAGTCTGCTGCTATAGTAATAAGTCAATATCATCTGATAAGTAGTTATTATATACAAAGGACTACAGGAGCTATGCGGATCAAATATCATTGCTGCCCTTAGACTCCCCACATGTAAAATAAAAAATGATAAAGTAAAAATTATATCCTATACATGTGTTCATAAAACATTTAAATCATTGACTGATATTCTCCTAAGAGCATGGATAAATGCTCAATAATGTTAGCTACTGTTATTATGAAGCACACCTTCACAGTGTCCCTGAAATAGAGCCACTGAATCTTCACCTCCCTCCTTACATGCAAAAATAAGGGACATAGTCTTAGAAAAATAATTCTGGCTGGGCGTGGTAGCTCACACCTGTAATCCCAGTACTTTGGGAGGCCAAGGTAGGTAGATCACTTGAGTTCAGAAGTTCAAGACCAGCCTGGGCAACATGGGGAAACCCCATCTCTACTAAAAATACAAAAAGTAGCCAGGCATGATGGTGCATGGCTGTAGTCCCAGCTACTCGTGAGGCTGAGGTGGAAGGATTGCTTGAGCATGGGAGGCAGAGGTTGCAGTGAATGGAGATTATGCCACTGCACTCCAGCCCGGGCAACAGAGTGAGACCGTGTCTCAAACTAAAAAAAAAGAAAAGAAAGAAAAAAAGAACAGAAAGGAGAAAAGAAAAAAAATCCCTAACGACTTAGGATTTTTGGTTTTTCTTGTAGAAAGGCAGAATTTATCTCTATGGCATTGCTGAGTGTCAGATGTCTAAGAGATGACTTTCACTTCATTTGTACCTGGACATAGACTCAGTACTGTGTACTCTTTAGGGGAATTGAGAAACATGTTTCATAATGTATTTTTTAAGGGTAAGTATCAGTTATAAGCTAACTTGGAGAATCTAGGTCATGAGAAATTGGGTCACTGTAAGTTTCCCCTCGGAAGAGTTTTAAACTTTAAAGTTTAAAACTTTCCCCCAATAAAGTTTTTGTTAGAAAAAAGATAACTCAATCTTTGGACACACAGATAGCATAGAACAGAAGCTGGCAGGCCCATCACTCTGAGGTTAGCATATGCATGTAGGTGTTCAGATCACGAACTTGGGCATCAGAGAGACCTGGCTTTGAATCCTCACTCTGAAATTTACTAACTGGGTGTTCTTGCATGAGTTGGACAGTCGATCAGATCCATGGTTTTGTTGACTATAAGATGGGGATAATTAAGCCTACCCGAATAAATAATTAGGAAGATTACATTAAATAATGTCATCTAGTGCCTGGCTCATAATAAGAACATTAGAGCAGTGATGATGTTGATGATACTGATGATGATGGTGATGATAATGATGATGGAGAAGACAACCAAGATGACATATTGATGAGCATATTAATAAGCTGATTCTCCTTCTCTCCCACCCAACCCCTACCTCAAACTATTAGGTTGGTACAAACGTAATTGTAGTTTTACACTTAATGGAAAGAACCGCAATTACTTTTGCACCAACCTAATGTGTGATGCTATTCTGAAGTCTGGTTTAATATATATGCATAGAGAGACAAAGATATACAGACATATATTGCCTTGAAAAATAATAGAACCCTATCATTACAGGACAAAACTCTTGAATAGTATGTTTTGACTGCTACAGACAACTTGAAATTGTTTCTCTAGAGTCCTTAGGTCAGGCAGGCCTTTGAACAAGAGCTTTTGCTTGTAAGATGGTTATTTGCTTCCACAAAACTGACAGGCCCAAAGAGGGCTACAACTTGGATAATACGGTGCTTTCCTAGTATCATCTCATACCCAACTGAGCTAACTAGTCTGACATGAAGGATGAATGACATCCCAAACTAGTTCCTGGGTCATTTTCTTTGGTTCCACCATAGAAGTGACTGCCAAAAATATTTTTATTATTTGGGTCCTTTTTTTTGTCTTCAGTAAACTTTCCTTTTGAATATTTTTCTTCCAATTATAATGGCTCCCTGGGCAAAGGCTTGAGAAGGTGGTAACATACCTTCTTGGGACTTAAGAATAAACACTGCATTTCATTATGATGATCTAATGGCCACAAAAATATAAATGTCACAGAAAAATAAAGAAGTCAGGACAATTTGAATATCCAAAGGGAGAGCAGCAAATGGTAAATAACTATTCCACTTTGTAACTATAACTTCTTTGCAGTGTGAAAAATAATCTCTTACTCCATACATAAGAAATGGTTATCTTCAAGACACCCTTTATTTTTCATATACTACTTCATCTAGGAGGTTTTAATGTCCTTAGATGGTAGAAGTTCAGCATACTGGATGAAGTGAAGGCTGTAAATAGCTTTCAGCTTGAAATATGCTGAAAAGAATCAAAGCAACATGTTAGCTTTTGACACCACTGCTCAAGACTTGGCTTCTATCTTGGCAAAAGGACACACTGAACCTGTAGCTATTCCAAATTAGTGAAATGTGCCATAATATCTTCATAGTAATAGGGCTTTTAAGAAACCCTAATAAATTTAAATGGAGTCGGGACAATTTTCAGATAAGTATCTCATTATATGACATTTTTATTTAGGAATTAGAACATCAAAGATTAACTTAAAGTCAATCTAATATTTTCATTAAATACTTTATTCTTCCAATCTTAGTTACTGTATTTTGTACGTGATCACATTTTGGTAAGGGTCAGAAGTTATATGTTTCAGTGCAAATAATGAAAACCCTGGGCAATGCAAATGGAGTCATTCAAGGGAAATGTAAGTTAGTAGCACTTCTCAGCTTTAAACTACTTCCTCTAACCATTTGGGTGAGAAGGCTGATGTAAACTGAATTTTTCAATCATAATTTAATAGATTAAGAATTAGCATTTAGTATTCCTAACTGCCTGACACTGTTGTACTAAGCACTTCGCAGGCATATTTCATTTAATTAGCACAACTCTTTGAACTTGGTAGCTACCAGGGAATGAGAAGAACTATTTGCTGAGCTACTAAGTTTAAATGGCATCTTGGGAAAGGAACATCCAAGCCTCCCAAATAATGTTAAAATCTTTTTTAAAAAGTATTATTTATTTCATTTGGCACCCCCTAGTGCAAGAAATGGGGAAAGCAATTACCAACCAAAACTACTTTTATGTTTCATTCATTCATCACTCATTCATTCTACAAATATGCATTGAGTCTCTGTTATGTGTAAGACACTTGATGGGTGCTGGTATTGAATAAGGGATAAAAGAGATTTGCTCCTGCCTTTAAGGAACTTATAGTCTCATGTGGGACAACCAAACTAAGGTTTAAAATGTGCAACTGAAAATTGTGATGAGGGCATTGTTGGAAACAACCAGAGTCTTTTGATAAAAAGTAATTGGAGGTTCCTAGGTGAATGAGTGCTGAGTCAGACTGCAGAGCACTCAGTGCGGCGAGCAGCACATAGGAAGGTGCTGAAGTGCACAGATGCTTGGTATAGGTTGGAAGAATTCCACCATGGCTGGAGCACAGTGAGGCAGGTGCACAAAACCAGGCTGGAAAAAGGACCAGGACTCCATGAAGATGAATGCAGTGGAAAGTATTTTTCCTATCTACAAGGGGAGGCAGGTAAAATGTTCAGACTGAGAGATGAACTGATGAAATTCACATGTTATAAAGACCTCACTGCTACTCTTACTCTGTGGAGAAAGGCTTTAAGGAGTATAAGGACGGGTCTTATTCTTACTGGGGAGAGACCAGTCAGAAAGCTCTGTAGGAGTTGAAGGAGGAGATGATAGTAATTTGTATTGGATCAGAGGTTTCCAACTGGGAGAGATTTTGCCCTCATAGGACATTTGGCAAATATTTTTGGCGGGGAGGAATTCTATTGGCACCCAGTGGGGAGAGAACGAATTCTGGTAACCATCCTACAATGTCCAGGACAGACTCTCACAGCAAAGAACTGTCTGGCTTCAAAATGTCAGTAGTACAGAGGTTGACAGCCCTGGGCTAGAGGTTTGGCAATAGGCATAGAGA
This sequence comes from Mandrillus leucophaeus, assembly GCF_000951045.1. Classification (NCBI taxonomy): domain Eukaryota; kingdom Metazoa; phylum Chordata; class Mammalia; order Primates; family Cercopithecidae; genus Mandrillus; species Mandrillus leucophaeus. The sequence goes on along the minus strand of NW_012102144.1, from coordinate 1,604,288 downwards.
TCAGTAGATAAATTCTGTATTTTTTGAACTATGAAATGAAGAGGGCTCAACAGAGTGGCTCAAGCCTGTAATCCCAGCACTTTGAGAGGCCGAGGTGGAAGCATCATTTGAGGCCAGGAGTTTGAGACCAACCTGGACAACATAGCAAGATCTCATCTCTATTATACTTTTTAAAAAAGAAATGAAGAGGACTTAGTGATAGATGAATATAGTCTTGAGAGAGAGAAAGGTATTAGGAATGACACGCCAGGTTTCTAGCTTGAATAATGTGGGATATTGTTTAGTAAGATGAAGAGGGCTTTGGGAAGAGCCAGATTTGCAACAGAGAATAAATAACTCAACTTTGAATGTGTAAAGTTTGAAATACCTGTGAGAGAGCCAAGTTGAGACATCAAATAAGAAACCAACTTTCTGTTTCTAGAGCTCACTTACAATAGCAATTAAATTTATTGAACAGTTATAATGAGCCAGGCATCATTCTAAGAATTTTTTGTACATTATAATATTAACTTTATGGACATTAAAGATCAGCATTCATTCTTTGAATCCTCTCATTGCACACTGAAGTTTCCAAGTTATGGAGCAAAGGCTATCATTTCAGTTTTCAAAAATTTTCCTTCCACACAGGAATACATTGCTGAAAGCTAATAGTAAATATTATGCCTTCCCTAATAAAACAGAATATGTCAGTAAGAAAAAACATCATAACCACCATGCCATCAAAATATTTAAAATCAAATTTACCATTGTGCAAAAAGCTTTCATCGTTTTTATTTTAGACACTATCCTGAAATTATGCATGTTCTTCATTGTTTCTGGTTTGGATAAAAAATAGCAAAATTTTGCCCCAAAGAGGACACTAAGAAATATAAGCATGAACTCCAGAAACAATGAAGTACTCCAAGAGAGGCTTCTGCCATTTAATATTCTTTCAAATCCATCTGGCCCTCCATTTTCTTGGCCAAATGATACAATATCTTCAAAACACATTTGTAGCATTAGCAGATGCCGCTAACTAAATTCAGGAAGCCTGAAGGAATCGAACGACCCAGTTCGAAGTTATATGATATGCAAGTCGGTCTGTGATACTCATGATGGATGTCTGGGAGCAGTTTTGCTTATTTAGTCTGAGAGAAAGAATCTTAAATAGCAGGGCTATGAAAGCTCATATTGTTATAGTGAGTCCTCCTGCGGTTGTAAGGTTCAGCTAGACCTTAGTCAAATGGGACTCCAGTTAGGAATTTGTGAACAAGGCCAAGTCCTAGTAGGGTATATTTGTAACTTGGCCAGGGCCGAAAGTTTCAGGTCAACTCACACTAAAGTGGAAAATAAAGTACTTTGTTCAGTTAAGAATCCAGCTCAGAATTTAGGAACACAAAGATTCGTGATCCTCCCATGTCTCAGGGCAAAACTATCAGAGATTTTTCTTGTTGCTCATTTCTCCACTCCACGGAGAACCTGATAGAATTATGTCAGGTAAGAAACAACACTGACAGTCTGGGCATGGTGGCTTATGCCTGTAATCCCAGCACTTGGGAAGACAAGGTGGGAGGATCGCTTGAGGCCAGGAGTTCGAGACTAGCCTGGCCAACATAGGGAGACCCCCGTCTACAAAATTTAAAAATTAGCTGGGTGTGGTGGTGTGTACCTATTGTTCCAGCTACTGGGGGACTGAACTGGGAGGATGGCTTGAGCTCAGAAAGTTGAGGCTGCAGTGAGCCGTGATCACACCTTTGTACTGCAGCCTGGGTGACTGAGACCCTATCTAAAAACAAACAAAAACAAAAACAACAACAAAAAAGAGAAACAACCCTGACAAGCATGAGTCCTTCCTCATCATCACTGAAGCTACTCATCCATCTGCAGGAATGACAAATAAGACTTCAAATTGCATAGTGCCATATATTTTATGTTTTTCTAGGTTCTAGGCCTGCCAGTATTTCAGAAAAAGAAAAAAAAAATCTAGAATTTCTAAATTTTACAGTTGGTTAGATCATATTGAAAACGCCTTCCTTAGAGTTAACAGCCTTTCCTTCCCATCGTTACACAACTTCCTTAGCTGTTCTAAAAGTGACTTAAGGATTTTTCCCCACTAGGGAAGGAGGAGGATCAGGAAACAGGGTTGCAAGATAAAAAACATTGAAACTGGCCCTAGTTTCAATCTCACTACCAAAATTAGCCACATGTGCTGAACAAGTCCATAGCACCTAGATATTCTTCCAGTGTTTTGTGTCAACTTACAAGGGCAGCCTGATCCAAGAAACAACTCTCTTACTTATCTCAGTGGTTCCAAACATATTTTACACCAAGACTCTACAATGCCTTTATATTTTTATTTATTTATTTATTCATTTATTTATTTATTTTTAAGACAGGATCTGACTCTGTCACTCAGGCTGGAGTGCAGTGGCATTATCTTGGCTCACTACAACCTCTGCCTCCTGGGTTCAAGTGATTCTCCTGCCTCAGCCTCCACAGTAGCTGGGATTACAGGTGCCTGCCACCATATCTGGCTAATTTTTGTATTTTTAGTAGAAACTGGGTTGGGTTTCACCATGTTGGCCATGCTGGTCTTGAACTCCTGACCTCAAGTGATCCACCTGCCTCAGCCTCCCAAAGTGCTGGGATACAGGCATGAGCCACTGCGCCCAGCCTAGAATCCTTTTTGATTGAAACTTCAAGGTTGTATACTATTCTAACTTGCAACATATTATTTACTTTTCTACCCATCTTTCCAGAGGAGAGTATGTTTCTGGGGGAAGGGGTGCATTCATGGCATTTGCAATTCCACAAAAACATATAATTGATAAATTTCTAATAAATATGCCAGTCTACCATTGAGGAATACAAAATATATATTCACTAAAAAGATTGAATTCTACTAATTTTAAAACCTACATACCCTCTCCTTCTACCTCCTAACCCAAATTTTAAAATTGTATTGACTCTCGGTTTTGTGTCTCTGGTAGTACAATCATTAGCTAACCCTGGGACACCTATATCCTGCTGTATGGTTGGAAACCAATCTGAACTACACATAAAGAAGGAATTCGTCTTGAGTGAGTTCATACTCTGGAGTCAGCTTTAGGTCAGGTGTTTATACCTGGTGGTCAGCTCATTTATTTAGTAATGTATAAAGAACTCACAGATATTTTCATACTGGTGGTAGATAATTTTCTTTAATTATAAAAGTAATACATGGTTATTAAAGAAATGAAAGCAAAGATGAAAACGAGCTGGTGGGAAGAGGGCAGTTATAATCCCATTCCCCAAAAGTAATCACTGCTCAGTATATTTGCTTACATTAATTTTTCTATGATTAGGCTTTTTTAAAACCCAACTGTACAATTACATATACTCTACATACAGTTATGCATAATTGCAATAATATACACACAATGATTTTAAATTATTTCTTCAATTAACACTAAAAATGCTTTAAAAATGCATCATTGATTAGAAGGCATAAAAATGCTTTTGATATGCTATTGTTACTTTAAAAAACTGAATTTTATTCCATCTATGGCTGTATTAGTCTTAATCACTCTGGGGTTGAGCCTGGAAATTTTAGGCAACTTACACAGTTCAGGGAAAAATAAAACAAAAAACAAACAAACAAACAAAACCCTGTCTTTTTAAGTGAAAAACAAACAAACAAGTTAGGACATAGAACAAAGAAGTCAAAACCTTTTAAAAATATATTAATATTAATTTTTAAATTATCCTATAGGCTCTGCATGATTGAGAATTTTATTAAGCATATTAAAATGCATTCAAATTAATAAATATGACCGACAACATTTTTGCTTCCCTTCCCACCGAAAAATAACTCTACTGAAACCTGAATTCCCCGAGTTCTCTATGCACTTTTAGATGATAGCTAAGAAAGTACAAGAGCTATGGAAGGCAAGCTGCTGTTCTCTCCTCAAAGAGTGACCATGGCCCACTGGCAATATCCTTTGGTGAAAAGAGTGATCTGACTTAGTATATTAGATTGTAAGAGCTTCCATAATAAAGTATTACAGACTGGATGGCTTAAACAACAGGACTGTATTTTGTCACAGATCTGGAGGCTAGAAGTCTAAGATTAAGGTGTCGGCAGGTTTGGTTTCTTCTGTGTCCTCTCTCTTTGGCTTACGGGTGGCTGCCTTCTTGTTGTGTCCTCATATGGTCTTTCCTCTGTGTATGTACATGTCTGTGTCTAAATTTCCTCTTCTTTTAAGAATACTGGTCATATTGGATGAAGGCCCACCCATTTGACCTCATTTTACCTTAATAAGTTCTTCAAAGGTCCTATGTCCAAATACAACTACATTCTGAGGTTCTACGGGTTAGGACAAATTTTGAAGGAACACAGTTCAGCCATACTACTTCTGCAATATTACAATGACAAGATCTCTCCTTTTTTCTTTCCTGCTAGGATGTTTAACAAGGAATCATCCTTTAAAAAAAAAAGAAAGAAAGAAAGAAAGAAAGAAAGAAAAGAGAGGAGAAAAACAGATGTGCCTTCTCTCTAACACTCCCCCAGCCTACACCACCAAGAAAAATGTTTTTTTGAAGTTATTTTCTTCATTTGAAGTATCAGATCACATCTGCATTGGGCACATTTTCAAATCTTGGGCAAGATCTCAGAGTAGCAAGGGGCACAACTTTTGCACTAAATTATTTTAAGAAATAGCCACAGACTTGTTGCAATCTCAAAAAAAGAAAGAAAAAAGAAGAAATTGAAAGAAAATTCTAATAAAAATGGTGCTGCTGACATACTCGAGGCCGTTCTTTTAAACCAGCCCCCTGGTATTTGCTGCCACCTTGACAGTCTCCTAATTGCCTGACCCAGTGGGGCCCCAGACCAAAATTAACCACTGTTTCCTTCTTGGGACCTAATCACAGCATTTCCTACCAAATCTAAACATCCAAAAATCCTCCATGAATGTATCCTAAATAGAAAACAGAAAGTAAAATAAAATACCTAACTTTGTAAAGATTTTCTTAAACAAGCAGCCACCTAAACTTCAATGTAAGAAAGCAGTCGCTTTTAAGTAGAAACAGTGCAGCGAAGGCTCTTCTATTTTTGCAGGAAACACGGTGAGAGATTTTGTATCCCTTTCCACATCTTTCTGTGAAATCTAATCCTGTTTTGCTAGAGGTTGCCTTCTCTGTTCAGTTTAATTTGTGATGCCAGTGGGGGTGAAAAGTTGCGTTTAACCCAGCATAGAGCTCTCTCAAAGTTATTATAATAACATGGTGCCACCGAAGAAAGTCAGTCTCCCTGAGACTGCCTTGGTTCCCAGGTGAAATATCCTCTTTCCCTATGATATGTTATCGTAAATATAATACCAAAAGATTATTATATTTTGGACGAGGTGACTGATTCTGAATTTCCTGGCATTGCTGAAATGAAAATAATAGATGATTCGATCCTGTAATGGAAACACATTTGGAAAGCCCATTTTTCCTTTCTTGCAGTTGGTGATAGAAAGGGTTAGAATGTAAGACTTTTGGGTTTTTCCACATCTTGTTACTCTGGGCAGGCAAAGGCAGACCTGGTTCACCTGCATGGATCATGAATGGCCTCCCCTTGGGTCAAGAGCCTACTATGAATCAGTTGTGAGAAAGGGAATAGGACAACCCTGTATTTCTTCAGTCTTCTGCTCATTATGTTAAAACATTAAAAAAGAAACCCCAATCACCAGACCAAATGTGGTCATTTCAGGCCAATTGGCTTTCTCCTCTCCTTTGGCCAACAGCTGTACTATAAAGCCCAAGGTGTTCACTTTGTAAGAAAAGATGATCACGATCACAAGTGGAAACATTTGAGAATGAACAGATTTAGGGAAATCCCTAAAAAATTGACTGATGACTGATTGCCTGCCACTACCATCAAATCTATTTAGTATAATGGCAAACTGAATTATTTGTAAGATAACTATTTATTGAATGTGTTCTATTCTAAATTGTAAGCTCTATGAGGGAAGAGATGAGTGAATGAACAAAGAGTTGGATGAAAGAATGAATAAGAGCACACGGGAAAAGTACAGGATTTGGATATTTAAGGCTTACCTGTGACTCTTAAAGGCTTAATTCTGCAGCCAGCACAGTGATGTGTGCTGGCTAATCCTAGCTACTTGGAAGGCTAAAGCAGGAGGATGGCTTGAGCCCAGAAGTTTGAGACCAGCCTGGGCAACATAGCGAGACCCCATCTCAAAAAAACAGGTTTAATTCTTTCACCATAAAAGGTGGTTTTTAAAATGTATTCCTCACATCATGCTAAGTATTTTCATCTTCACTTTTCTCCTCTGAAATAAAAATAGCTAATACTTTCTGAGAGAGTTGTCTGAGTTCATGACTCGTGGCTGACCAACCATCCTAGTTTGCCTGGGATTGAGAGTTCCTAAAATGTGGGATTCAGGGCACTAAAACTGGGAAAGCTCCAGGAAAACTAGGATGAGTTGGTCATGCTGCAACCCTGAACTAAATGCTTTTTCATCCTTTTTATTTCATCTAATCCTCACCAAAGCCCTATTAGGTATTTGACACTTTTATTATCCCATTTTACAGATGAGGTTATGGAGGCTCAGATATGTTAGATAACAAAAACTCAGGATCATCTTGTTGGAGAAGCCAAGGGCCAGTCGTCATGGCCTCTTGCATTGCTGGCAAGCATAGCGATGCATTTCATGGCTATTGAGATAATGATGGTAAACTCACCGGTAGCATTTTACTATCTGCAAAACCTTTCCTCATTTAAGCCAACAGTGAAGGGCGGCCACTAAAGCCAAGTTAAAGTCAACCTCAGTTGACCTCCATTGGGAATTTCGTGGCCCATTACTCTGGACTCTGGTCAACCATTTTCTTGCTTTTGAGAGAAGACACACATAAAATAGGAGAGGAAAAGAGGGGAAAATCAATCTTAATCAGCAAGTTATTTCCTCCAAAGGGACTTTTTAATCATTATTATAACGAAACACATTTCTTTTTTCCAAAGTTTGTGCTAAGGTTGAGAGAACAACTTTAACTGAAGAATAAATGAGTGCCTTGAAGTGGTGAGTTGTAAATTGCCCATCAGGTCTAAGGATTCATGGTTGGCTGCATTCTTTTTATTTATCTCTGAGAGTTCCCTGGTCCTCCACCTGGGATTGCCCATACTAATATGTATTTTTCAGTTTAGCCAAACCCTGAAGTTACAGGCAAGAGGAAATTCAATCAACTGATGGAGATAGACGCATTCAACAAATGTAATAAAACTTTTCTCAGTAGTAGGTTACACAAGCTTATATACTTTAATTGAAAATAAATGCCTTCTAAATGAAGAATAACTACATACTAGACCCTGAATAAAATAAATGAATTTATTTTAAATTCTACTTGATGATGTATTGTATTTTCAATGTGTGATGATATTTCTGGACACCTCTTTAACTCCCTATTGTTTTTAAAATTGGGCACAGACACCTTACCATGACTCTTAACACTTTCTACAGCGCATTTCCAGCTTGATTTTTCTCTTTTCCCCAGTATTCCTGCTCATCTGAACTTCCTGTATCAGCATATCTCCAGGCCTCCACTCAGGTTGTTGTTTTCACTTGGAACTCCTTCCTCATTCTTCAGTGCCACCTGTAAAACTTGTAATGGACATCTGTTGTTCCATTTCTCACCTTTTTCTGTTTTATAGCGCCCTTTTGTTCTTTTGGAAAACCACTCCTCCCCAAGCTCAATCCATGGATTTGATATAGCTGGGCCTGTCTTTGACAAAGTGGGTGTGAGATCCAGACCTGGCCGAATGGGAGCACTGTTTATATATGTTGCTGGATTTATCAGGAGAAAGGCACTGTTGGTTTGCTTGTTTGTTTGTTTGCTTGTTTTTTGCTGTAGTAATGAAGCTGCTAACAAGGTGAGCCTGGGAGAACTGGTATCCATTCTTTCCTCCACCACGAACAAGGCTGTCTAAAAACAAAACCAACCCAGGGTAATAAAGCCAAGAGATGGGTAGGGACCTCTCTTTAATGGAGTCATTAGCTATCCTGGATCCAACTGTGCCTGAAGCAGGATACCCCTTTTTCAATTAGCTAAGCCAACACATTTTTCTATTTTTGCTTAAAGTAATTTGAGTTACAATTCTGTCACTAAAAACTAGAAACTAAAAATCTTGATTATGTAAAACCCTACCCATAATTATGGATTCATCTTAAAGGTCACTGAATTTCTAAAGCTTTCCTGGCCTCAAAAAAAGGGTGGCTCTGATCACCCAAGAATAGCTTTCATATTGTTTAGAAGTCAGAAAAATATTAAGTCAGGAAAGTTAGAAAAGATATAATTTTAGACACTTATTTGTATATCTTCAACAATGTGAATATTGTGATTTATAATGTGTATAAAAATCTTACCATATAGTCAGCAAGGTAGAGGTTTGAAAATTAGGTTCCTACAAAGGTGAGATATAAGAAAAAATATATTTGGACTTTGTCTGTGATTCCTGGTACAGAGCTCCTAAAACGCTTGGAATTTCCTGAGCAACAGGAGTGTCTGTTATTATTCCTAAGGAGCCCCAGGTAATCACACCTGATTTTATGCTAATGAGGTGATTTAAGATAGTCTCAGGATGGGACTGATCACCACAAAGACCAAGTGATTAGAGTATTAGAACTTTCATGTCTACCTACAGACCTCTGGGAAGGAAAGGGAGGGTTTAGATAAAGCTTTATAAAAACTCTCAAACCATCAGACCAGAATGAAGGGTTAAAAAGAAAAAGAAAAAAAAAAAAAAAAAAAACTCTTGAACAAGAAAATCTGATAAGCTTCCAGGTTGGTGATGACATCAACCAGGTGCTAGGAGGGTGGTACATCTGAAGAGGGTAGAGAAAGTCTGTGCCCCTTCCCCGATACCTTGTCCTGTGCGTCTCTTCCACTTGGCTGTTATAATAAACCTGCAAGGGTAAAAAGACTGTTTTCCTGAGTTCTGTGAGTCATTCTAGCAAATTGCCAAACCCATGGAGGGGGTTGAGAGAACTCCCAATGCATAGCTCATCTGTCCTTACTAAGGGAGGTTTGGCACTTGTAAGTGTCATCTGAAGTGGGGATGGTCTTATAGGACTGACCCTTTAACTTACTGGATCTAACTAACTCCAAGTCCAGTGTCATAATTAAACTGAATTGTAGCACACCCAGTTGGTAACCATTGAATCAGAGCATTGCTTGTTGGCATTAGAAAACATTCCAGAAAAGGACTATAAATTCTTCTGGAAAAGAACAGTGAGAAAACATTGACTTTGCAATCAGACACCTGGATTTCATCTGGACTTCCCTGTTGTGTGAAGCTCTGGAGTGAATTCCTTAATATATGCAATCCTCCAATTTCTTAATTTCTAAAATAACTAGCACTAAAGGACGGAATAAGAAGACAAATACTGTGTATGAGTTAGGAAACAGGTCCAGCTGCTGTCACAGAGATCCATAATACTGATGGTTTAAATAAGAAAGATTTTCTTTTTCTCTCCCATATAATGAATAAGGCACAGTAGTCTGGGGCTGGTGTGGTGGTTCCATACTGTCACGAACCCAGGCTCCTTCTATCTTCTCTTCTGCCATCCACCCTCGGTTTTTCTCATCTTTAATTGTACAAGATGTTTTCCCATCATGCTCTCATTCCAACCAACAGAAACAGGAAAGGCAAAGTGAAAAGCATGCTCCTTTCTTTTAAAGGCATGAAGCATTTTCCATATTGATTGTTCCCATTTTACCGGACAGAACATAATCACATGTCTAATACGTAACCATATCTAGCTATGGAAGAAGTTAAGAAATACAGTTTTCTTTCTCAGCAGCAATGACTCAAATAATATTATACATTTTTAAAGTATAATTATTACTAGAGATGAAGAAGAAAGTGCATATTAGTGGACAACATAGGATTTATTTAAATTACCAGGCAGATTTCCCGGCACAATGGCATTACCTCTTTCTGTCTCCTTTTTAGTTTACAGGTATATTGAAAATTCTGAGTGGCATTTGCTCATTGCTGGTAACTTTGTTAATTGGCAAAATCCTCTAGACAGCAGCATACAAATGCTTAGGAGTTATTATAGTGTAACTCTTAGGGATTTATCCAAATGAAATAACACAAAAGGAGAAGCTGTTCATTGCAGTGTTACCTGGGAGAGCACAATTATAAAGTCTCTGTATTTTACAGTAGACCATAAGCCATCGCTTCCACTTCTAAGAACAGCTTGCTGGACCATGGACCAGCACCTCAATCTTGAAGTGGGGATCTGGGCTGTGCAGTACTGTGGCCCTACAGGGGTACACACCAATCCATGATGAGCCAGTAAGATACTGTTGTATAAGAGCTTGAAATGAGAGATGAAGACACCAGAAGTGAGGGGGCAAGTTTACTGCAGTGTTTCAAGCAGCCTACAAACTCGTGCAATCCTTAAAGCCACTTCGTTCCTATCCTTCCTAATGCCTGGTAGTTAAATTATTCCTTAAATTTAATTGATTTTTTACCAAATTAATCTTAAATAATTTGCCAACAATCCAGGAATGACTAGGAATATGACAGAATGGTATGCAGCCATTAAAATAATAATAATGTGTAGAAACACAAAAATGTGTCCAAGATACAATTTTAGCTGAAATTAGAACAGAAAATAAGAATATTTCTCTATATAAATATGAGTAACAAGTACATCAAAGGACATTTCCAAGAAACTGAAGACAACCTATAGAACCTTTTTCTCCCTGGAGATGAGAGAAAGTATTTGCAAATCATATATCTGATAAGGGTCTAATATCCAGAATATAAAAAGAATTCCTACAACTCAACAACAAAAAGACAACCCATTTAAAAAATGAGGAAAAAACTTGAATATCCCTTTCTCTAAAGATATACAAATGGCCAATAAGCCATTAGACTCAATGTCATTGGTCCTTTAGAAAAATGCATATCAAAACCAAAGTGAGGTACCTTTTCATACCCACTAGGATTGCTATTTTTTTTGAAAATGGAAAATAAGAAGTGTTGGAGAGAATGTAGAGATACTGGAACCCTTGAACATTTCTTGTGGGAATTTAAAATATGTATCAGCCATGTGGAAACCAGTTTGGTAGTTCCTTAAACAGTTAAACTTACAATTACCATGTCACCCAGTAATTCCACTCCTCAACACATACACAAAAGAATTGAAATCAGGGAGTCAAAACAGATATGTGTACACAAATGTTCATTGCAGCACTATTCACAATAGCCAAAAATAATAGCCCAAGTGTCCATCTGGAATGAATGGATAAACAAATTGTGACATAACACACAATGGAATATTATTCAGCCATCAAAAGGAATAAAATACTGGTACATGCTACAATATAAATCAACTTTGAAAGCATGGTATGTGAAAGAAGCTAGACACAAAAGGCCACATATTGTATGATCCCATGTCTATGGAATGTCCAGAATAGGTAAGTCCATAGAGGCAGAATGCAGATTGGTGTTTGCCAGGGGCTGGGGAAAGAGAGAAATGGGAAGCAACTGCTTAATGTGTGCCAGGGTTTCCTTTTGGGAGAATTAAGATGTTTTGGAACTAGGTAGAGGTGGTGGTTATATAACGTTGTGAATCTGCTAAATGCTAATGATTCACTTAAAAATGGTTCACCTAAAACTGGTTAATTTTATGCTAAGGGAATCTCATCTTGATAAAAAAGTAATAAAAAAGAAAAAATAGTATGATTTTAGGGGGTATTTTGTGGGAGTAATTTGATTAGAAGTAGTTTTTAAAAGCATTATATCATCATTTATATATGTGTGTGTTATATATGTATTATGTGTATTGTTTTTGATTTGAGGTAAATATTTACATGCTTCCTTAAAAGAATAAAAATAGTTCAGTCTGAAAGTAACAATTCTCAAAAAGTGTCAACACGTTCCATGTGGAGACAGTGCCCATGATAACGCATCCCTTGACAATACCACTTTGGATATAAAGTGATTGACAACTGGCTCTTGTCCATCTCAGAAGTCTCAATTCTGTCGTTTCATCAACCTCAGTTTAATGCAGCGCTGCTTTTTATGCAGCTGAATTTTCAGCACCACACTTATGATGGTGGGATTTACTTGTAGTACCTTTAGAAAATATCCTCATTAATTCTTTTTTTTTTTTTTTTTTTTTTGAGACAGAGTCTCGCTCTGTTGCCTAGACTGGAGTGCAGTGGCGCCATGTTGGCTCAATACAACCTCTACCACCTGGGTTCAAGCAATTCTCCTGCCTCAGCCTCCCGAGTATCTGGGACTACAGGCACACACCACCATGCCTGGCTAATTTTTGTATTTTTAATAGAAACAGGGTTTCACCATGTTGGCCAGGCTGGTCTCAAACTCCTGACCTCAGGTGATCCACCTACCTTGGCCTTCCAAAGTGCTGGGATTACAGATGTGAGCCACCAATCCTGGCCTAACTCTTTTATTATAAAATTTCTAGCATAAAACATAAGCCTAGTATAATTCCTTTTGGAAATCCATATAAGAATGAAAATTAAAATACAAAATCCATTATTCTATTACCTAGAATAAAAGTGTAAATTTCGGTTTTATGCACGGGTGAGCATACCTACACAAACAGTTATATAGATGCATTTTTGGCAACAAATATTAGGATGTACATGCTGTATACTTTTCACTTAATATTATGAACAATTTCCTCTGTCATTAAAGATTCCAAAATTGCTTTTTTAATATATAGCTGTACCATAATTTATGCAGAACCTCTATTTTAGTTTTTTAATTTTTAATTTTTAAATTTAATTTAATTTTCATTTTAAGTTCCAGGATACATGTGCAGGATATGCAGGTTTGTTAGATAGGTAAACATGTGCCATGGTGGTTTGCTGCACCTATCAACCCATCACCTAGGCATTAAGCCCCACACACATTACCTATTTTTCCTGACACTCTCCCTCCCACCACCGACCCCCAACAGGCTCCAGTGTGTGTTGTTCCCCTCCCTGTGTCAATGTGTTCTCATTGTGGAACTTCTATTTTATATGTCTAGTTTTTTGTGTATTTGTTTGTTTGTTTGTTTTTGAGACGGAGTCTTACTCTGTCGCCAGGCTGGAGTTCAGTGGCACAATATCGGCTCACTGCAACCTCCACCTCCCAGGTTCAAGCGATTCTCCTGCCTCAGCCTCCCGAGTATCTGGGACTACAGGCACACACCACCATGCCTGGCTAATTTTTGTATTTTTAATAGAAACAGGGTTTCACCATGTTGGCCAGGCTGGTCTCAAACTCCTGACCTCAGGTGATCCACCTACCTTGGCCTTCCAAAGTGCTGGGATTACAGATGTGAGCCACCAATCCTGGCCTAACTCTTTTATTATAAAATTTCTAGCATAAAACATAAGCCTAGTATAATTCCTTTTGGAAATCCATATAAGAATGAAAATTAAAATACAAAATCCATTATTCTATTACCTAGAATAAAAGTGTAAATTTCGGTTTTAT
>NW_012102144.1:1501015-1590749 GCF_000951045.1 Mandrillus leucophaeus | reverse complement strand
CCCAATATTTCTGCAGTCCAGGCCTTCAGTGTGCTCCATTATAGCCATACATTCACTGTAAGGTTACATTTTTTTTTTTTTTTTTTTTTTTTTTTTTGAGACGGAGTCTCGCTCTGTCGCCCAGGCTGGAGTGCAGTGGTGTGACCTCAGCTCACTGCAAGCTCCGCCTCCCAGGTTCAGGCCATTCTCCTGCCTCAGCCTCCCGAATAGCTGGGACTACAGGCACCCGCCACCACGCCCAGCTAATTTTTTGTATTTTTAGTAGAGATGGGGTTTCACCCTGTGAGCCAGGATGGTCTCGATCTCCTGACCTCATGATCCACCCGCATGGGCCTCCCAACGTGCTGCGATTACAGGCATCAGCCACCGTGCCTGGCCGCAAGGTTACATTCTTAAAAATAAATTCTTAGGACCAGAAATATGTATTCAAAAGGAAACTTTGGAAGCTTTTGATATGCTTTGACAAACTACCTTCTTGTGTTGTCTGAATTTACCCTTCCAATAGTACTTTGTGAGTTTATACCATCATTCCACATCCTTGGCAAAATCGGGGGTTTCTTGCCAAAATATTATTTTATATACACTTAAAATGTTATTTTTGATGTGACAATACATAATATGGTTCAAATATCAAAGGAATCACTGGGTATACGGGAGAAAGTCTCTCCTGCCCATGTATACCATCCCCCTCTGGGGACAAATAAATACTCAGTTCCTTGTATAATTTATGCATTCATAAGTACAGTAGTCTAAACATACTGCTCTGAACCTGATATTTTCCACTTATCTAAGATATATTCCACTTATCTACATATCTTGAACGCAGACAACTTCTTCATTGTTTTTTATAGATGCACACTTTTCTATTGGTAAATGTCATATACTTAACCAGTCCCCTTTTCACTGGTTAAGGCATTTAGGTTGCCTTTAACCTATTGCCATTCATACACTGTAGCTGTGAATTACCTTGTAAATATAGCACTTTGTACATGGACAAATGTGTGTGTGTGTATGTGCGCGCGCGCACGCCTGTGTACATGCGCACGTGTCTATGTTGAATTTCTGAGTTACTAGGTTTAAGGATTTTTTAAATGTTTTTGTTCATTTTATCAAAAAGGGAATGAGGGAGAGAAAGAAGGAGACAGAAAACATTAGAAAATTTAGTGAGGCTGGTAGTATTAAATGGTGGGAAATGTCACATATTTTTCCTAAATTGCCCAGTTTCTGGTTTTCTCTCACTATTCTCTCTTGTCTGTTTAAGTGTTTGGAAATTTCAAAAGATTAGGGACAAGAAAAAGGATGGGTGCTAAAAACCAAATAGCAGAGCTGCCTCCAATCCTACAAGAGCTGTTTTACCATTAGCTGAATTCTGATAAGAAAGAGCAAAGGCCTCAGAACAGAGAGAGCTAAGCCTTTAAGCCCTGGAGGTGAGTTTACACACTATATCTTCAGAAATGTGAAATGAAAATATGTTTAGAGATGGAAAATAATTTTCCAAAGATAGGATCATCCACAACATAAAGGATCAAAATTTCAAAACCTCAGTTACTTGCCTTTATCTGACAGTGATTTTTTTTCTGGGAAAAGTTGATTTATGCTAAATAAATCTTTAAAACAACATGCAAAGTGCACAAATCATAATTGTATAGCTTAATGATTTTTCACAAAGTGAACACATACATGCAACCAAAACTCCAATTAAGTAACAGAACATGACCAACATCCCATTAGCCTCCATTATTCCCTCCCAAACACTACTCCCCAAAAGTAACCATTTTCTATCACTATCAATTAATTCTGTCTGTTTCATAACATTACATAAAGGGAAAATGTAGGATGTATTTTTCTGTTTGATTTCTTTTGCTCAACATTATACAGAATTCATTCATGATTTTATTTTTCTCTTTCTGTTGTATGACTGCATTCATTCCACAAATATTTACTGATATTTACCTATTTGCCAGGTGCTGTGCTAGCCACTGGAGACACAATGCCAATGATACAGATGAGGTCCTTGCTCATCTACAACTTACACATGGGGAGATTGTCTTCCCACTCTGAAAATGAATATTTGAGAATTTAAAAGGCATTGCTTTCCAGGGAGACAACTGAGGTTTCTCAATACAGATAGCTCAAAGGTATTCATCTTTCTAAAAAGTCAAAAGTATGTTCAGACTAAAATGAGCTTCAGTGAATTTCTTTATCCTTACTTACAGAATCTTCCAGCATCATTTACCTGCTGTTTAAAGGCAGAGGCCTGCAACATATAAATCTTGGTTACATTTTCAGAGCTGTATTCAGTGCAGCCCCCTGACTAAATAACTAATATGTCTGCCAGTCAAGACTCTGGGGAAAGGATGATGTCTGTATCATTGAAATGCTATTTGAAACACACTTTTTTTTGCAGACAAATTCACAGAAGAGTAATGGCTAAGCAATGTTTTCATTTTTTTCTTCTTTCTTTAAATTATAGGTTTTGTCCTATTTCAGTTTAGGAAAAGGATTGGGAGATACATTCCATCTGGTCAGTGATGATTTTGAATTGACCCAGAAATCAGAAGAGGATATAGATAGCATTATTTCAGAACCCCACACAAAGTCAAAAATTCTAGTGTCTACATACATTAACTTTAGAGTTGATAGGTATTATTGACATTTGTAAGCAATGTTTAAAAGTTTAAATTAGTACAACATTGAGGTAGTTCAATATGTGCATTAATCCTAAAGGCTTAACAAATTTAAGAGCATTACCAAAAAATCTAAAGTGCTTGTACCTATCCTCCACAAACTTGTCCCCTCTTCCGTTCACCAGATAAGAATTTGGAGTAAATCCTTCTAGACCTTTTTTATATCTTTATATACAAACGCATGTATGTGTAAGTTGTTTTTCCTATAAACAATACACACATCATAGCGCAACTTGGTTTTTTTCCCTTTGACACTATTTTTTGAGATCTTGGAAGCTGATGTCTACCTGATTCACTCTTTTGAACTGCCATATAGTGTTCCACTATATGAACATACCATTTCATAAAATGTAGCCATTCTTTGACTGAGGACAAGTAGTCTCCAGATTTTCACTCTTACAAGCAATGCTGCTATGAACATCCTTCAGCATATGAGAAAGTATCCCTCTAGGACACACATCAAGACTGATTATGCCATCACTTCTTTATAAGAGCATCTTGGCCCTTAACACTAAGGAAGCTCCTGAAGGCTGCGTAGGTCTTATTTGTATCTGTGTCACCAGAACCCAGTGTATATGGGTGGGAGTTAATGACTGCCTTCCATGACACCAGAGTATAGGTCCCGGGTGTCCCAATATCTCTCCACCTCTCAATCTCTTGGTTGGTTCCTTTTTGCCTACTAGTCATTTAGAAGGCAGACATCCTAAAGCCTTTGTTCTTGACCTTCTCTCATTTCTCTGGCATCTTTTCCTAGGTCTGAAGCTCTCAGCTCAAGCTGCATATCAGAATTAATGGGAGAGCTTCTGTATATTACTAGTGCCCAGGTCCGCTCTCCAGAGGTTCTTACTTAGCTGGTCTGCAGTGGAGTAGGTCCCATATAATCACATTTTTTTTTTCCTTAAGACTCTCCATGTCATATAAATGTGAGGCTAGAATGGAGAATCATTGCCCTAGGCTGCTGGTTCTCCTAGTGGGGCCCCCAGTCAGCATTATCCGTATCCCCTGGGAATTGTTAGAATTGCAGACTCTTGGGCCCTACTCCAGACTAACTGAATCAGATATTCTGGAGGATGGGGCTGTACAACCTATGTTATGACAAGCCCTTCAGATAATTCTGATGCATGCCAAATAAAGTTTGAGAACCACTGCCTAGAGTGATCTGATGCATTCCCCCTGACTTTGTAGCCATGCAGAAAACTCCTTTTTTATCACCTCCACCCTCACCCCTCTCCTGGACACCAACTGCCTCACTGACATTCTACAGCAGTGTCTCCCCAGTATCTCCACCCTATTCCCACCTTATCAGGGTTTTTTTTTTTCCTCAGTCTTCTCCAACCCAGTGAATGGCACCATCCTCCAAGTTGCTGGAAGCAGAAACTTGGAGTTCATTTTTAAGATATTTTAAAATAGGTAATGCATTTAGGAAGCTTAAAATCAAGAAGGTACAAAGAGGTGAACAATGACAGTCTCCCTCCTACCCTTATCCCCTGCTATGGACTGAATTGTGTTTCCCACAGAATTCATATGTTGGACTAAATTCTAACTCCCTAACTCCCAACATGACTGCATGTGGAGATAGGGCCTTTAAAGAGGTAATGAGATTAAATTAGATCATAAGAGTGGGGCCTAAATCCAATATTAGTGTCCTTATAAGAAGATGAAGAGCTAGAGGGGAAAGGCCATGTGAGGGCACCCAAAAAGGTGGCAGTCTGCAAGCCAAAGAGAGAGGCCTCAAAAGAAATCAACTCTGCCAGTACTTTGATAGTAAATTTGGCTTCCAGAACTGTGAGAAAATAAATTTCTGTTGCTTAAGCACTTAGTCAGTGCTATTTTGTTATGGTAGCCTGTGATAGTTAATTTTAATGTGTCAACTTGACTGGGCCATAAGGTGCCCAGATATTTGCTCAAACATTGTCATGGGTGTTTCTGTAAAATTATTTTTGGATGAAATTAACATTTAAATAAGTAGATTGCATAAATCAGATTGCACTCCTTAATGTGGATGGGCCTCACCTAATGAGGCCTGAATAGAACAAAAAGGCTAAACCTTCTGCAAGTAAGAGAATTATTCCCACCTAACAGCTTTCAAACTGAAATATTGGCTTTTTCTTACTTTGGGACTCAACTGAAACATCATTTCTTCCTGGGTCTCCAGCCTGCCAGCCTTCAGATGGGAACTACATCTTTAGCTCTCCTGGATCTCAGGCCTTTGGATCCAAAATGGTGCCATACAATCAGCTCTCCTGATCTCTAGCTTGCCAATTCACCCAGCAGGTTTAGGGACTTTCCATCCTTCATAATCATGTGAGTCAATTGCTTACAATAAATCATATGTACATATACACCCATACACACACATACATATATGCATATATATGTATGTGTGTGTACACACATATACTCTGTTGGCTCTGTTTCTTTGGAGAAACCTGACTAATCCATAATGTACAACTGTAGCAAATTAATGCATACCCCATCTTCCCAATTCCCCATCATCCTCACACAGTAACCACTGTCCTTAGTTTCTTACACATTCTTTCAGCATTTCTTTAGAATATATACACAAATAAAATTATGAAATACTATTTTTCTCCAGTTTATATATATATACACATTCTTTTTGCAGATGCATTATATTTCATTGTCTGCATATATCTTGATTTGTTAAATCAGTCTGCTATAGTTTAGGTTTTCATTGTTTTTGACATTATAAATGATACTGCACTAAAGAAGCTTGTGAATGCCATTTTCCACACATGCAAATATACCTGATATATAAAATGTAGGCTGCTGGTTCAAAGGGTCTATGATTTTGCAGTTTTGATAAATTTCAAATTGCCTCCTTAGAAGTTATATCAACTTACTCAACAATGCATAAGAGTTGTAATATATCCCCCAAAGCCTCAGTAATTGACTGTGTGTATCAAACTTAATAGTTTGCATATCTGATTACTGAAAAGCTCACATTGGTATAGTTTTATGAGCACCTTTTCACAAGTTTGTACTGTTTGTATTTCCTTTCTTGTGAGCTATCAATTGGTATCTCTTGTAGGTTCTTATTGTATATCGAAGGAAAAATCTCTCTTTGTGCTATGAGCTGAAAATATTTTTTTCTCAGCTTGTCATTTAACTTTCAATTTTGATTATGATGTGCTATGGTTGGAATGTGTACATCAAAAGGCATAGGTTGGAAACTAATTCCTAATGCAAAAGCACTGGGAGGTGGGGCCTAATGAAAGGGGATTAGGTCATGAGGACAGAGAAAATCAATTAATGCTGCTACCAAGGGAGTAGGTTCATTATAAAAGGGAGCAGTTTAATCTCCCTTCTCTTTCTCTTCCTCTCTCTTTCCCTCTCTTGCCCTTCTGCCATGTGATGACACAGCAAGCAGGCCCTCTCAAGATGCTGGTACCTTAATGTCGGACTTACCAGCCTCCAGAACTATAAGCCAATAAATTCCCATTCACAATACATTACCCATTCTGTGGTATTATATTATAGCAACACAAAATGGGCCAAGACATAATGTTTCTTATCATGCAGAATTTGTTTGTTTTATAATGCAGTTAAATATTTCCTTATTGTTTTTCTTTTATGGCTTGTGGATTTTGAGTCATAGTTAGAAGGCCTTCCTTATGCCACAGATATAAGGTAATTATTCCTTCCTATTTCCTTCTAAATCAGTTTCTGGTTAAATTTTTTACATTTATTTATTGATCCATTTGATATGGATCAAGTATGTACTTAAAGTATGAAGTATAGATTCAACTTTATGATTATTTGTGTGAGTGTGTGTTTTACCAGATGACTACCAAATTATTTCTGGCAGTGTATATTGGGTAGCCTAGACTTTCCCAATCAGTTTGAGAAGCCATGTCTATCAGAAACTAAATTCTCACAGTTACATCTCTTTCTGGATTTTCTACTTTCTTCCATTGGGTTTTCTGTCCATTTACAATCCAGTATCACCTTATTTATTTATTGTTGCTCTAAATTCTCTATTAACATCTGGCATTAATACTAGATTTTCCATATTGCTCTTCATTTTCAAAGTTTTTTGAGATGTTTTTGTTTGTTTATCTTCCCAAATAAAATTTTGGATTAATTAGTCTCATTCAAACAAAACGAAATAACAGAAATAAATTATTGGTATTTTTATTTCTAGTCATTTTATAAACTATCTTAGAAAGAACAGGCATCTTTGTGATATCCAGTCATCCTAAGAATACAGTGTCTTTCAATTTAGTCACATCTCCTCTGAAGTCTTCATTAGTGTTGTAAAACATAATTCATATAGGCCATGCAGGTTTCTTGTCATTTCTATTCCCAGTGATTTTGTTGCTGTTGTTTATGGAAATTTTATTATTTTATATTCTTTATGTGGGTGTTATTTGTATATAGGAGAGAGCAATATCTGCAGTATAATTTTGGAACTCATTATTGATACCCTTATTCTCATCCCCATCATAATATCCTTCATCATGTCCTATTAATCCTACCTTTAAAATATACTTTACATGTATCCGATTCTTGCCACCCCTACTAACAAACACCACCCTCACTTCAAGTCACTTCGATTTCTCATCTGGATAGCAGAATAGCCTTCTCGACTCTGTTCTCCACATAGCAGCTAGAGTGATCTTTTAAAAATAACAAAAAGGGCATATTGCCATGCCCCTGCCTAAAATATTTCCATGGCCACTCCTTCTATTCTAAATGAAATCAGATTCCTCACCTTAAAGGCCCTATATCAGCTGGCCGCTGGCTCTCTCTCAATTCCATTCTTTTGTCCATTTCTTTACTTTGTAAATTTAAAAGCATTTTTTAATTTTTAATTTTTATGGATACATAACAGTTGTACGTATTTATGGGGTACGTGTGATGTTTTGAGACAAGCATACACTATAATGATTAAATCATGGTAATTGGAATAGCTATGACCTCAAACATTTATCATTTCTTTGTGTTAGGAACATTCCAATTCCACTCGTTTAGTTATTTCGAAGTATACCCCAACCCCATTCTAAATCATCTTCTCCTCAATCATAGAACCCTAGGTGCAATGGCTTCTTGGGTTATGAAAACCTCCACCTTCTTTCCTAGCTCAGACTTGGCCTTACTGTTCTCTGCCAGGAATATTTTTCCTGCTGTTCTTTTAGGGCCTGGCTCCTTCTTATTCTCCTTCTTATTCTCTAGGATGCAATTTGCTTATCACTTCTCAAAGAGGTTTTCTCTGTTCATCTGATCTACGCTATCTCTCTTTTCATCTCTTTTACAATACTTAGAACAATATTTAATTATATGCTTGTTCATGTATTAGCTTATTTTCTGCTTCTCTTCCCCACTAGCTGTGAACGCTTCTGCTATCTGCAAAGTGCATAGCAGACGGTAGGTGTTTGAATAATGTATTTATTGAATGAATAAACAAATATCTTTCTTGTTTACTAGTCAAGGGCTGGGAAAGCTTATGTTTTTTTCCTGTTATTCAGCTATTATTCTCCATTCATGTCTTAAATCCAGGGTTACCGTATATCCAATACTTGTATTTCTAAGTCACAAGTTTCCCTCAAAAGCCTGACTCAACCATCATAAATCGCTTCCTTGTATTTGTTCTCATATATGCAAAATATGTAAGGTTATTTTCAAATAATAAAATGCATGTTGAATATTACAGAAAAAGCTAGGGCTATACATAATTTATGAGAAAAGTTTTCCCTAAGGGTGGTGATACTATCATATATATTTTTTATATATTACCTGTATATTTACAAAGAAAAACATCACTTTTCTCATTAAAAATATACTACATTTTTGTTGTGAAAATAATCAAACGGTATAAAAATGGGTATCACTGGCATGTACAAAGTGTAAAATATCTCCACAATGCTCACTCCAGAGAGAACCACTGGTGACAGCTGAACGTATATCCACCTTTCTAGACATTTTTTCTTTGCATATCATATTTTAAGCACAGGCTGAGATTTTGTTGTAGCTGTTTTATTTCATTTTTACTACAGTAGAACCCAATTAGACTAACAACACTATGAGATTTGCTTGCTGAACAATGCATTTTGGACATAGTTATATGCTAAACATATGGTTCTTCCCTCCTTTTTTTTTTTAACAAGTGCCTAATATTTCATTTATTTACTGTCTCTAGATGGTTCCTTTCCTTTTTCACCTCGTGAGTGTGGAGGAGAGGGTCTTGAATTTTGTCAGGTTTCTTTTTTTTGAGAGCTCTGCCACTCCTCAATGCAGGGACCAAAGTCACCAGTCAGAGAACAAATCATTTCTCTACCTCAGCCACCATTTTGTTCGAAAAGGTAACATAGAACAAATGTTAAGTTTTCCAAAGTCCAGATTTATGATCAGAGTTAATGAGCCGAATAATCAGCTGTAAGAAACACTGATTAAAAACATTTACATGAGTTAATTTGTATTACTGACTATAACCAGAATTTAGGCACCCTCATCAACATGGTGAGGGTGCCTAAAAGAAAACCGTACTGCCAAACTCTTGCTTTAGTAACTGTATTGCTTACAAAGAGCCCAACAGTAGCTGAAGTTTATTACAGTTATGTTGCTGTGAATGCCACCAATATGTACTGTCAGACCTATTTTGAGTGAAAAAACTGCAAAACCAATTATTTTGCCAACATTGATAGGGACTGACAAAGCACTGATTGCTAGGTTTACATTTCAGGAAACAACTTATTTTATATTATGGGTGCCAACTAATCCAAAGGCAGTACATGGCAAATACACCATTTATAACTAGCATTGATTTGATGCCCCAAAACTCTCATTACCAGGTCGAGTTGTCACATGCGGCACATCTACACTTTTGTACATTTCAAACGTATGCAAATTAGTTTGGATAATGAAGGTATTATTTCCTGCTCCCAGCCCCTTGCCATTGTGTTCGGTAGTCACAGTAGTTGAGATTATTTGAAAAGTTTTCTGAAAATCTTCTTTGTAGTGGACCCCCAAATTAGCTTATCATGGGGAATTTAAATCCTACACCACTTTTGCAACTACAAGACAGGCCTCTTCACCATATGCTATTTTTAGAGCAGGGCCCACAGCACAGTCTGAACAATACAAAGACTTGGGCTGAGCTGAGGGCAATGAGAGTTTGTGAGACTGGTTGTGGCAATGAGACCAACGAAGAAGAATAGTGCTCCCAAGGGCCAGTCTAATCATTAGGCGAATGAGTGGTTTGGGATGCTGGGAAGACATTCTCCTCATCTCCAGTTGGCCTGATATCCTGAATCCC
This sequence comes from Mandrillus leucophaeus, assembly GCF_000951045.1. NCBI lineage: Eukaryota > Metazoa > Chordata > Mammalia > Primates > Cercopithecidae > Mandrillus > Mandrillus leucophaeus. Next base: position 1,580,786 of record NW_012102144.1, on the reverse strand, counting down.
ACATCTGTGAATGACTCCCTAAACCATACCCTCTTTTGGCCTCCTGGTCCCCAACTGTCCAGATATCTGAATTTCTACTAATGTCTGAATTTCCACTCTTTGACGCTGCATTCCTAAGCATGACAATTTATCCTATATTAAGCTTGATAAAACATAAATACATATGAGAATCAGTACCATGTGGCAATTTAAGAGGGCAGGTTCTGAAATCCAACAGCCTAGCACTGAACTCCCACTCAGCTACATACTGGCTGTGCAACCTCAGGCAAGTTACTACTTATCTTCTCTGTACCTTCATTTCCTCCAGAAAGTGGGACTAATGACATTACCTGTTTCATAGGGTTGTCAGGGGGACTGAATATGGTATTATCCACTGTTCCTGAAAGTTAAGCATTAAGATAAATACCATTAGGACAGACTTATTAAGCATCATCTGGCAGAAGTGCTTACTTTTGAAAATTACTTTTTTGCATGTGTAAAAATTATTTGTCATATGAAAATCATTTTTTGTTGTTGTTTTTTTAATATTCAGAGGGAAAATTATGTTTTGGCTATTTGAAAAATTCTGCCAGAAAGAAAAGCCCAGTACTTGAGAACGTGCTAAATTAAATCTATATAAACTACTAATCCAAGCAGACTGTAGGGAGTAAATCTGTTTAAAACATTAAAAATTTCATAGAGGGATGAAGGGCTAAGAGTAAAGATGAGTATGAAAAAATGCATACCCATTTGCACACAAATGGCTGTTTTGTTTTGTTTTGTTTTGTTTCTTTTCTAGGGGAGAAAGGCCCATAAATTGGTTATGGAGTGGGGTGAGGGGGAGGTTAACTGAGAAAGAAAAGCTAGCCTGCTAGTGGCTCTCTGGGTCAGGAATCAGGAACCACTCTTCCTTGACTAGTGGGTGGGTGCAAGTAAGCTCGCTGATTTGGACATGCTTACTTCCTCTATGTCAGGCACTAAGCTAACACTTTCATTGATCAAGTCATTTTCATAACATCCCTATGAGGCAGGAAACCATTATTACCTCCTCTTTAGGATATGCAAAGGATACCGAAACTGCCCACAGCATAGGCGTAACTCTTACTTACTGTGCTAAGCAATTAAGGGAGGCCCTGTGCCTTGTTACTCATGATCCTGAAGTACCCACTGGGGAAAGCCTAGCTCTGGAAATGTCTCATTCCAGAAAAAACGAATCATGATGATTCTGATTAAAGCAGGACTTGCCTCCCAAGAGTAATAATAATACAGTAAGAAACAGAAATTACTTCAATCATTCCGGGGGGAGGGGGGTGTGTGTGCATGTGTAAAAACAAAAACCTGGCTCTGAAACTAGAACCAAATTAGTGGCAATAGTAAGCTCACTCATTTAAGGCATATTTGTGAAGTGCCTACTATGTAACCATGGAGGAAATAGATTTGTCCTTTGCCCTTGTGTACCTTAAACACTAACAAAGGACACCAAAACACAACAACATGTGTGAACCAAACTAGGACAGGGAAAATTCTGGACTCAGGGAGCATAAAGTGCTCTGGCACGACTCAAAATACTCCTAGGGTTATCAGATTCCCTGCTAGTTAAAGATGCCATATATTTAACAATTTTCGACATCAAATATGCACTTTTAGAGAATAATAAAATTGTGCTTGCACACATTGTGTTGCTAATTTGGCTGCAGGTTAGAAGTAGTTTGGATCAAAGCTAGAAGTCTAGCACTTCTGAATTCCATTTGTAGTTATGATGTTGAACCCCAGGTGTGAAGCTCTCATTTCAAGGATAGTAGAGGGAGGAGAAAAAGGATTTGAAGCCCTAAGAATACAGTCAAAGGAAAGATTAGTGGGATTCATATGGGGCTTTAAAGCCTGAGCAATAATGTGAGTATGGTCTTCCAGGATGACAAGTAAACAAAGAGCTCCTGGTGAGTGAACAGGCTGAAGATGGGATCACCTTCGTAGAACTGCTATAAGCTGGTCATGAGCTATACAGAGCCACCTCCAAAATGGAACTATGACTTTCAGAGTAGGGTCAAGAAAAGCTAGTTAGAACTTTAGATTTAGCATTAGAAGAAAAAATGATATTCTTACAGATGGTATTCATCAGGCCAAATATAAATGCTGAATGATCAAGATCAATTAGGTGAAAATCTTTATGTTACTAGACTGCTCTGATTAATGGCGATCACAAGCTTTGGAGGTAACTGGACCCCAGTGTAAATCCCAACTGCACATTCTGACTCTGTAATGCCAGGCAAAGTCACTTAATTTTGCTGGGTCTTATTTTCATCATAAATGAGGAGGGTAAAACCCAGAAGGCAGGATAGCTATGAGGATTAAAAAGTTAGCACAAAGAACTCAATGAAGGGAATCTGCTGTTATTATCAATAATGACACAAACTACTTTCTCTACACTACCTGTTGCTTGAAGTCAGTAGTTAGAAGACTTTTAAAAAATACACTAAGGTCATTCGCTCACAGGGCAAGGAAAGACAACACAGTTTCTACCCACCACAGTCTGCAAATAGGAAACTGGATCAGAGAGGACATAGTACACATGACCTGGTACATAGTAAGTAGTCAAGAAAAGATTCTCATTATTATTATTCAGACAAAAGATTGGAACCCAAATTATTTAGTTAGCACAATTGTCCTTTTCATTTCTTGTGACGTAAAACACATCTCCCTAAGATTCTTTAGGCCCAAGGTCACAGAGCTGAGCCACCACCAGGTCCCAGGTTGGTGATTCACTCACCAGAATGCAGTGCTACCAAGTACTAGGGGCTTATCTGTTCCCCAAATCACCTGACGCTGCTGACCACTCAGGAAACTATTCACTTGAATTCTGGTTCCTGGGCCCTCCCTACCATTTGGGTGTGGGTTTCCCCTTTCTGTGGAAATTGATGGCTTTGCTTCAAGTCTCCTTCCTGCCGTTTCCAGTGGCATTAGGCAAACAGAGTCATTGGTGATGTCATCACTTTCATTTCCATTGGCCAGATTATCTCTCCCTAGTGACTAATATCAATCATCACTCCTCTGGGATCTAATTTTCATGAAGAATCAGCCAATGAAGACTTCCACTTAACCTACAATACCATTCAATTCCAGTAAAGTCCCAAAACAAAATGGGCTAAAAACTGTCCCTCCATTAACTCCAGGTGACCTTGAAAAGGTTTGCTTCTTTCAGAGCAAATTTTTATGAGGGACCAATTTATTTTATTTTATTTTATTATTTCTTTTCTCTTTTTTTGTAGAGACAACGGGTTGCTATGTTGCCAAGGCTGGTCTTGAACCGCTGATCTGACCTCATGCACTCCTCCCACCTCAGCCTTCCAAAGTGCTAGGATTATAGGCATGAGCCACTATGCATAGTCTTAGTAAATATTTCTTGAATACCTACTATGTGCCAGATCTCTTCTAACTGCTGAGGAAGAAGTTGTGAAATATCAGTGAAATAGCTGACACGATTATCATTAAATACTTAGCATTAGAAGAAAAAGAGAGAGCTAAAGAAAAGTTATACATAGAATAAAAGCTTGAAGCAATTCTCTGAATGATTTTAGTCATTTTCCCACAAAGCAACCCTCCAAAAATCTAGCAATGCTTCTGATTAATCAGTTATTCATGACATATGATAATAGTTATGAACTTGGATTGAACGACTGAAGCGGAGTTTTAATCTTGTTTCTCACTTACTGGATTGAGGGGGGTTAAATTATTTCACTTATTCAGAACTCAGTATCCTTATCGGTAAAATGAGATTACTGACACTGCCTTCCTAAAAGAGCTGTTTTGAGAATTACATTAAATGCCGTATGTTACCTCATGGTAAGTACTGAGTAAGAGTACTTATTTAGACAAAGAGTAATTATTCAGACAAAAGATTTTTGCCTGAATTGTTTAGTTAGCTCAACTGTCCTTTTCATGTCTCACGATTTAAAAGGCTTTTCCTAAGATTCTTTAAGACTTTTTTTGCAGATGTAAATGCAGAAGCCAGCTAATACATTGAAGAAGAGATGAGCAGCCGCACTAAGGATGAGAAATTCAGAAACCTAGGCTCTTGGTCATCTCAGGAGGTCACCAAGAGATATTTTGTATCTTCCTGGCCTATCAGTTCTTGTGGATCAATTTTTTAAAACTGTAGCCAAAGTTCATTCTTCAAGCAAAGTCCTAAAAAGAAAGCAAAGGAGAGAGAGTACACAAAGGAGGCTTCTGTCCCTACATATCATCATTTCTATACTGTTAGTTAACTTCTGTTTGCCAGGAGGGATTTGAACTGAAAGAGAAAGAAAATATTTAATGGAAAATACTGAAAAGTGCTATACTTTTGAGTAATTTTACAATGGAAGTACTGGAATATTTTCCACAGGAATCAGCCAATAAGATTGATTTCTTGATATTTTTCTGTTCCTTACTAAATTCTCAGCAACTCCCAGACACCGTGATTGTGGGGAATTTTATTACAATAAAAAGAAATACTGTGTACTAGAAGAAATGTATTTTAGTGAATTAATTTGGAAGTTCAAGGTTTAAATGCCATTCTCTAAAAATCTCTAATTGTGCACAACACAGGTGTTATTTTTCCATTCTTACATTTTACATACCCATTATGAAATTCTAGTAATAAGACGATGGTAACATCATCAATTTGGGTTAACAATTATTTAGCAAATTCGTCTTGCCAAGTCATTTTTACCCTTCACCAGAAGAAATATTTGTATTACTATCTCAAGAACAGTTGACATTGCTAGCATATTGTGATTTGGTTCCTAGTGTTGGCTATCTTTGGTATTTCTAGTCCTGAGTGCTAACCTACCACGCAACAGAACCTCAACCCCGGTTATAGGATACTTGGGCAAATATATATTTATTAGTCATATATTTATATATTTTTACCGATATTGTCATGTCTTTTATCTTGAAATTAACACTTTCTATCTTCCTGAGGGCTGGTTAAAGAAAAAACGCCACTGAACCACACACACACACATACACACACGAAGGTGTAGCTTGAAGCGTCTGCTTTCAGTCTTTCCAAGCATCTCTCAGGCTGAAAGCAAGCGGAAGTGATTGAGAAATCCCTCCAGGGACTGGTGCTTCCCACAGGGATCTACAACTTTACACTCCATCCCCCCTTCCCCTCCCATCTCTAAACCCCCGGGTAGTAAGGAGCGCCAGAGTCCCCGCCCCTTCTCGTTGCCAAAACGCCTTCTTAACCTTTTTTTGGGCCAGGGACCTAGAGAATGCTATGGACCCTCCACGAATGGTGACAGAGGTTGGTGGAAAGCACAGCTTAAACATTTTGCGAAATTTTCAAGAGACCACGTATTCGAAACTCACTCCGAGCTGCAGGATTAATAACCCCATTTCTAAAACTCTTGACTTGGGGCGATTAAATCGAGAGCGGAGCTCAGGTGCCAAATCTCCTCCCGAGTGAAAAACTGTAGGAAGGGAAGGCGCTCCTGCGCTGGGCCACTTTCACTTGTAAGAAACCAAAAGAATGGGACTGGTGGCAAGAGATAGGGACGGGAGAGAAAGGAAAGGAAAAGGAGAAATGTGAGAAACAGAGAGGGACACGGTGGGGCGGGGAGAAGACGGACATCACAGGGAAAAATGAGGAGAGGGGACAGAGGCTGAGAGGCACAGCAACAGGGACACAAGGGGGAGGAGAAAAAAGAGACTCGGTAGGGAGGAGAGAGAGGAGAGAAGAGGAAAAAGACGAGAGGGGAAGTGGCTGCACGCGCGCCAGGAAAGGGAGAGAACTTTCCCTGCTTTCCCTCCCCGGGGCAGGGAATCTCAGAAAACCCCACTTCAGCGAGGTGGCGAGGACCACGACCAGCTGCCCCGGCGCTGGTGACGCCTCTGGCCTCCGCCTCTTGCAGCCGGCAGGGCCTCCGGCTGAGAGTCCCGCACGGGCCGGCCGAGGAGGGGACATGGTCTGGAAGGAGGCGGTCCCCGTTCGTCTCGCTTTCTCCTCCCCTCTCCTCCTCTTGGAGGCGTGCACCGGGGGCATTTGAGAGGCTGTGGACCCGCGGCCCCCCCGCCTCCGCCCCCCCAGCCCCCCATTCAAGAAGCCGCTCAGCTATCCCGGCCAGCACAGGGCGCCTGGCGCGCCTCGGAGCGCAAGTTCCTCGCCTTCTCCTGCCCGTTCGCTGGGCATTATGCGGCCAAGCAGCCGAGCCCCAGTCCTCCTCCTCCTCCTGCTCCTCCGGCTCCTCCTGCGGCCCGAGCGGCTCAGCTCTCGGCAGGCGGCGGCGTTGCTCAGCCGAGCGCAGACGGGACCCTCGCAGCGAGACCTCAGCGACTCCTAAAGTCAAAAGTTGGCGGCGGGCGCCGGGCTCCGCGCGCTCTCCACGGCCGCTGCCTCGCGTCGCCGCCGCAGCCAAGGAGGGCAGGAGGGAGGGGGGTGGGGGCAGCGGAGGGAGGGGTGGGAAGCACCATGCAGTTTGTATCCTGGGCCACACTGCTAACGCTCCTGGTGCGGGACCTGGCCGAGATGGGGATCCCAGACGCCGCGGCGGCCGTGCGCAAGGACAGGCTGCACCCGAGGCAAGGTAACCAGGCTCCGGCCCCCGGGACCCCGCTGGCCCCGACGCCGCCTCCCGGTCCTCGCTCCCGGGCAGAGGCACCCCACAGCGGAGGCCTCTCTCCTTTTCCTAGAAAGAATTATCTCCCGCTTTGCAGCCTCTCCCTTCTTTGGGTCATCCCCAATCAATTGCTAGGGAGGGACACTGTGGAAACGAATTTAGGCAACCCCCCCCCACCTTGCTGTTAGCCGGATATATCCCCCATCCCCACTCCCACGCTGCAAACTAAAGTAATTTAATAATTGGGGGCACCAGATAGCGTCATGTTTTATTTTATTCAGGTTATTTATCAATATCTTAAATCATATATATTTTGACTTGTTAATTGTCTGGCTCGGAATAGTGTATCCTCAGCACCTAGCACAGGTCCTGTTACTGGCACATAGTAGGTGCTTAGCAAATATTTGTCCGCTGATTAAGGGTGAAGGGATTGGCTCGAATGGGCTGGAAAATAAGTCAGAACAAAGTCCCCACCTTCGTTTTAAATTAAAGCTTGAGGAAAAATGAATTATTGGTTCATATACCTCTGCTTCTCTCCGCAGTGAAATTATTAGAGACCCTGAGTGAATACGAAATCGTGTCTCCCATCCGAGTGAACGCTCTCGGAGAACCCTTTCCCACGAACGTCCACTTCAAAAGAAGGCGACGGAGCATTAACTCTGCTACTGACCCCTGGCCTGCCTTCGCCTCCTCCTCTTCCTCCTCTACCTCCTCCCAGGCGCATTACCGCCTCTCCGCCTTCGGCCAGCAGTTTCTATTTAATCTCACCGCCAATGCCGGATTTATCGCTCCACTGTTCACTGTCACCCTCCTCGGGACGCCCGGGGTGAACCAGACCAAGTTTTATTCCGAAGAGGAAGCGGAACTCAAGCACTGTTTCTACAAAGGCTATGTCAATACCAAGTCCGAGCACACGGCCGTCATCAGCCTCTGCTCGGGAATGGTAAGTGGGCGCGCGCCACCTCCTCTCCCCTTCCGCCTCCTCGCCCGCCTCTGGAAGACTTAATTGCCCTCTAAGCCTAGAGACCCTCACTGTGGCGAGGCTCCCCTCCTCTCCGGCGTTAAATATCAGCTAGAAACTCGTAGGGTTTGGGTAGCTAGCTCTGTGCGTGCGCGTACACTGCCGTGGAGCGCACACACCCGCCCCCAGGGGCTTCTGGATGTTTCAGAGCTTTCTGGAGTTTGGACTCGGTTCAGCGGCGCATTGCCCAACGCTGCGAGGCGGCCTGGAAGTCAGTTTCCAAACTCGGAGAAAGTTGCTGGAGTTGCGGTTCCCTGCAGCAAACTTGGCCACCCGGGAGCCGAGCAGCTGAGCGCAGGGCGGACCAGACTCCTCATTGGTGCGCCTTGCATCGGGGATGTGGGGCTGAGGATCCGCTGCCCAAGGCACTGGGAGTTCCTTGCGTGTGTGTTGTGGAGGGCGGTGCGTAATCTAGAGTCCCCGCTTTCTCTCAGGGCCTTTATTCACGCGCCAGGAACCCTGAGGCTGAACTGGATTGACAGGGAGCAGGTCCCGTCCCAAGAACGGAAGGGTGGGCCGAGGGCTCTGGGGGCGGAGGAGAAGGCGGAGCCTACCCCGGACGCTTTGAATTGGGGTGGAACCGAGAGTGGGGGGTGCAGCGCAGTCCAACTCTGCACCCTACTGGTGGGGTGGCCGGGAGAAACAGGATAGTGGGAGACAGCCTGGAGAGGCTGTCCGGACGTGATTTCGGTTCCTCTGGGGTTTCTACTACTTAGGGGTTCCAGGGAGTGGAGAGAGGGAGCCTGCGGCGCACGTTTCCCTAGGGACTGAGGCAGGGCGGGGAGACCGCCTTCTTGCGCTTCCAAATACGCATTTAGCAGGGAATCCACGTTGGTTCCCCGACTCTCTGCCGACCCCTGCACGTGCCCACCAGTGGATCTTACAAGGCATCTGCCCCCGACTTCCCGACATTTGAGGAGTCGCTGCTGTACGGTTCTGGCCCGAGCAAGGGTGGTCCTTGACTTTCCTAAGCGACGTGCGTTTCTGCCACGCGCGTGTGACGCAGAAACTTACCCGGGTCAGTCTCTCCCAGCGCATGGCGCTGTACGCGCAATGGGGTCGTAGGCAGTGTGCCCGGTGATGCCTTTACTCTTCCCGAAGCACCCACAGCCCCTCCCTCCCTTTTCTAAGTGGGGCCTTGGATACTCACCCCCGGACACTGGGCTGCTCCATCAGTGCGCTGTCGTTCGCGGCTCTCAGAGTTCCCAAGCGCATCCTTCCTTCTCTGCCTCGCATTGGAAGGATCGGGTGGGGAGCATGGCAAGCCTGAAGCCTGGGAGGGGGTAGTTCTAGCCTGCTGGGATTCAAGGAAAGGGATAAACCCCTTTAGCCCCCAGCAGAGCGCCCGGAGCCGTGGCTCCCGAAATGCGCTGTCGAGATTGTTTGGGGGTGGGCGGAGACGGCAGCTTGGCGAAGTGGGAGGGGGTGCTGCGGTGAGTCATCGCTGCCCCAGGACTTAGGGCAAGAGCTCCGGAATCCTTCCCGTCTTTGAAAGGTTAAGGCTCGGATAGGCAGAAGTCAGCCGTCTGAGCCCAGAGCCTGGAGTGCCCCCAGATTCCAAGATAGTAACCCCCAATTCCAGGACCGTAGGGATAGGACTGCGTGTGTACGTCGTTTGTAAACAGTCTTTACTCCTCCTCTCTCCCCGCCTCCACACCCGCTGAAGCCGAGTGGCCCCAGCAGTTGTATAAATATTTTACTGCGCAGCACCTTCATTTTCATTGGCAGTTTTAGGTGGTAATGGGCACGTGGTTTCTTTGGGAACTGAGGACTGGGGCTTCAGAAACGACTACCTGTACTGTAATAACCTCATTTATATTGCGTTTAATTCGCAGTCTGCCTCTTTTGGGGAAAAGGGCCCTCATACATCTTAAGGATATGCGCTCTGGCTCTTTGTATCTTCAGTCATTAATCTAGCTCCAAAACCCCTGCCCCTCTGTCTTCCTTCTGGAAGTTATCTCCTCCCAAGACTTACCCTTACCACATATGTAGCAGTGGCGTCATGATGTTGCTAGTTCTTCGCCTAGGAGTCTTCCAGGAAACTCTTGGGAGTCTACCAGATTTTGGAGTGGGCCGTGCCATCCTGCCACCCCTAGTCACTTGTCAGTTTTTCTGAATTTCATCTGAGATGGGTCGCTCACCTCTCCTGAACATCTCTACCCTAAATCTATATCCCTTCACTTTTCTCCCCCTCTCTCCTTAGGACTGATGTCTAAGAAATATTACACTGGGCTTCTTCTCCAGTCTTTCTCCTCGATCGCTAACTCCATTTGGCATTTGAGACTATTTACGGTGCAGTCAGACTATTTACACTGCTTTCTCTGCACCCCACTCTCAATCCTAGTCTTCATTGCCTTTGTGCCTTTGAATTTACTTGGTCTTCTCACTCATCTTCACATACTCAAATCCTACCCTTCTTTGGAGGTGTATATGATTTATATCTCTTCTTTCCCAGAAGACCTTTTCATAGTTCCCCAAGTTGATGTCATCTCTCCCCCTCCACCTTCATAGACACTTCTGAGAGTCTCTCTTATGATGCTTAGTATGTTCTCCCTTACATCAAGGTTCTTGGTACACATGTTTTATCCATTTCTCCTTGGCAACAGGGTCAGCATCAACTCATTTTTCTTCTATATTGGAGCTTTGTATGTTGTGCTTAGTATGTACTTAGTATGTACTACGTATGTATACTTAGTATACATGTTTGAATAAATAGTCACCTTAACCAAGAAAAGATAACTCTTAGGCCCACCTTTGTGAATCAACAGCACGATTAATTTTGGCATCATATTGATACGATTTATTGAGCTCTTATTATCGTCTGCCTGGCTATTATAAATAGTTTACATATGTATTATCTCATCCAAATCCTCCAATAACCCAATCCTCAAAACAACGCATTTTACTGACAAGAGAAAAAAAAATCTGAGACTTTGAGAGCCAGAGACTTGCCCAAGGTCTCACAGCTCATAAGTGGCAGGGTTGGGATTTCAACTGGGTCTTTCTGATCCTTGGCACTTAACCATAGACCAGAGACTGATCCTGTTCTCCTGAAGAGAATTTCAGGGTTCTTTTCTAAAAAGGCACAGGACTAAAGTCAGGTTAGACAGCACTAGCACTGTCCAGCTGCTTCTGTACCATCGAAGGGGAACTTGGGCCCAATCACTTCCTCCTTCTGTGTCTTGGTTTTCCCATTTACCAATCAAAGGTGGCAAATCGTCACCAGCTGAGCTCCCTGGCTCTTTCCCAGGACTCGTGTCTCTGATGGGTTTCACATGTTATGATATGCGCTCTAATTTGTGCTGGGAGAACACCAGAGTTGTGTATTGAAAACAGGCAGAAAGTAAATTTATTAAATCACTTCTCTGGCAACTAGCTACTCTCTCTCTTAGTCTGACCACACCTGAGCTGCCCTTTTCTTAAACCAGGGGCTCATAAATCATGTGGAGAGCTTTTAAAACAAAAAACATTCTAGATCCATCCCTAGAAATTCTGAATCTGTGAGTAGTGGGTAATGCGCCAAATCTAATTGGAAAACAAAAACAAAAAATCTTCCCAGGCAATTTTGAAGCTAGCTGTTTTGGGGAACCAATGGCTTAGCCTAGTGCTGCTCATACTTTATCATGCATAAGAATACCCTGGGAGCTCATTAACATTTCAATTCTTGGACCCTGCCCCTAAAGATTTTGATGCAATAGATCAGATTTGTGGTGGAGCACAATTATTTGAATTTCTAATAAGCTCCTGGATGATGCTGATGCGGATGCAGTTGCTGATGTTCAGGGAGTCATTTTTCCTGTGTCAATGGAAGGATGCAAGGCATCAGATTTTTTTTCCAGCATGGGAAATGGGAAAGTGGAAGAGAAGAGAGGAGCTTGATTTCTCCTCTTAAATACCACTCAGCAACGTGGCATAGGGAATTTTTCAGCGTTCTTGTAATTTTTAGTTTGGGTAGTTCAATCTTGAGGTATCATTTATCATTTGCAAAAACTGGATATGTGGGGTGAAAAGGAGCAAAAGTGACTTGCAAGGTGCTTAGAATGATTAGGAAGAGCAAATTTTATCCTAATGGTTAGAGGCTAACGCTGGCAACACCAAAAACCGTTCATGAGTCCTAAGTCTTTGCAAGGTGTCAGGCATTTTGCTAAGCACTTAATTATCATTATCTCCTTTAATCTGCACAGTAACTCGTTACATTAAGTATCTATCCCCAGCTGACAAACAAGGAAGCTTAAGCTCAGAGTGGTTAAGGAACTTGCCCAAGGTGAATGGGTAGGTGGTGGTGCTGAAACTGGAACCTAGAGCAATCTGGCTTCAAAGCCTTGCAAGACATCACTCCCCTATTTTGCAAAGGAAAGGGCTGGTGAGAGGATCATGTGCCAGCATTACAGGTGGTACCACCTTGAATGCATTGTGGCCCAAATATGCTTCTTGAATTTGAATCAATGGGAAGACTTCAATAGGACAGCTTTTCCTGCTGCAATGCATACTTGTCCCTAAGTTTCCAGGCTCTTTAAGTTTCCAAGACTCTTTCAACAGCCTGTAGTAATGATTGGAACTTGAGCCCTAAGGAAGTATTTCTTAGAGACAGATTTGGATAGCAGGTACAATCAACTGGAGTCAAACCAAGAATCAGTTACTGATATGACACTTTGGAAGGCTGAGCCAGGAGTTCAAGACCAGCCTGGGCAACATATTGAGACCGCCATCTCTACAAAAAGTAAAAAATTTAGCTGGGCATGATGGCATCCTATAATCCCAGCTACTCAGGAGGCTGAGGGGGATCGCTTGAGCCCAGGAGTTCAAGGCTGAGTGAGAGGGCGAGACCGTATATCTAAAATAATAAGAATAGTAAATAATAAATAATTTTTAGAAAATGTACTGATATGACAGAGAGTGAAAATAAACCACTTCTCCACATATGTTGCAGCATTTTCAGTTGAAACAACCCTTCTGAAAAAGAATTTGGGTAAAATGACACCATCTTTACTTGAAAATGTTCTTTTGTTTTTCTTCCTCCCAATGACTGAGTTATGTTAAATCAACCTCCTATCTCTCTTCATTTGCAGCTGGGCACATTCCGGTCTTATGATGGGGATTATTTTATTGAACCACTACAGTCCATGGATGAACAAGAAGATGAAGAGGAACAAAACAAACCCCACATCATTTATAGGCGCAGCACCCCCCAGAGAGAGCCCTCAACGGGAAGGCATGCATGTGACACCTCAGGTATTTGCTTCTTGCTTACACAGAGAGCCCAGCTCTTTGAGATGGGTAAATTGCTCTACTACAGAAATGTAGCTCTCTTTCAGTCTACAAAGTGCTACCATATGCATTATTGTTTATTCAGTCCTCAAATGAGGTAGGGATACATACCCCACTGTACAGATGTGGAGACTAAGGAGAGGTTTAGTACCTTTTCACAGGTGCACAGCTAAGAAGTTATAAAGTCAGGATTTGAACTCAAAGTAGTGACTCCATGCCCTCTATGGGCAGAGCTGCCTTTTTGGTTGAAGTTGCTGATTTTTAGGGTTCAGCTTGAGTAATATTCAGGTCGTGATAGTAGCACCCTCAGTCACCAAATGCTTGTATTTTTTTTGGCATCTTCTGTTCATTTGGGTGTTTTTTGTTTGTTTGTTTCACGATGTACGGTTACAGAAATGTCTTATAAATGGAAGTCACAAAAACGTATATGTGTTTGTTGAATGTTTCCTATAAACTTCAGGTTTGCTCATGTTCTGTGACTTAAGGAACTGTAGGCAGGTACCTGTATGTTACGCCATGAGGTACCAATCAACCAGTCAAATCCTATGTGCCCACTGCTAGTCTCCTTCCATCCTGGCCAGATTCTTTGAGGTTTTGTGCTGATGTGTTTGGCCATTGTCAGGGATACATCATTCTGGGCACCCTGGAAAGCTTCTGTCTGTGTTTCTCCATCTGCAGTCTTGTAGCAACACTCCACTGCCTCAGAAGCCTGGTTACTTTCTGCCTGATGATAGGTTATCCTATGAAATAATTCCTCAATTTGGTCCTGCATCTTAGGTTGTTCATGAAAATACTTAAAAAAAATTCTTGGACTTCCTGTCTCTAAAACTTTTATCTTTCTTTCTATTCTTTATTTTTAAAATTGCTTCTCCAAATTAAATAGCATCTCCAGGTTTTTCTGGTATCTCCAAACAAGGCCAAAATTCAAGACCACCAGGGAGTTTCCTCAAATGCTCCCCAGAGGATCACTTACTTCATCTTATACCTGTACCAGGTTGTTCAGTGGGATAGCATGTGCTATCCTATTCTCTCCTGGAATTTTTATTTCTAAAGTGAATCCTTTAATAAAAGATAACATTGACCATTTATAACCTACAAGTAGCCAAATTTAAGGGTGTAGCATTGTAGGTCTTTTGGCTTTATCTCATCCAGTTCTGTGTTCTTACCACCACAACAAGATGGAATATAACTGAAGCATTCTGTCAGACTCGAAAGAACCAAAGGATACGAGGAGTAGAGGGGCAAGTATACTTAGATAGATCAAAAACAATAGTTGCAGCAGCGGGTACAGAGTCAAGACTGCCAGACACCAGCAAGTTTAATGGACAGGACATTTATCACATTTTTGACTGTGCTAATAAGACCATTAGCACATTGTACCATAACTTCTTGACTTCCCAAATCTGTATTAGCAAGTACACATTTTAGACGTGTATAAATGTAAATATAACATGAAATGTATATGTAACATACAGAAATGAAATTTGCAATTTCCCTCCTTCCATCTTATTTGTATATATTCAGAAGACACTGAAATATTTTTTTCACTAATGAATTTATTGACCAATGACACTTTAGGGGAGTGTCACTGGTCATGACCAATTTATTGACATGACCAGTGACACTCCCCTAAAGTGGCTACAGGTCAACATTTTTAAAAATGACTATTTATTATTGTTTTATTCTGTACATGCATTATGCAAAGCACTGTACCTGCACTACCTTGCTTAATCCTTATCACAAACCTATGAGGTAGGTACCATTCCTAACTCCATTGTATAATACCTGGAAAAGGAGCTGAGATTTACAGAGATGAAGTAGTTTGCCCAAGATCTCACAGCTAGTCCACAATGATGACCCATGTTTGTCTGTCTTATTCCATGACCCATTTTCTCTGTGCAGGAGTCTGTGTGGAAAAGAGAGAGGGGGCAGAAAAAGAAAGTCTTAATTAATATTGTGATTCAAAAAAATCTTCAAGGTTCATTTTAAAATATTAATTATGCAAGTTAATGGACATTTGATTTCCTGGGCTGGAGGAAATGTCATTGTCAAACCCTGTTAAAAACACAAAGAAGAGTGAATCTTAAAAATGTCAAGTTCGAGAACAATGAAGATGCCTTAGTTAAAAAAAAAACAGTATTTGGGTTCCAGTCATTATTAAGGTTGGTGCCTTTAAGTACCACCTTTCAAATCACCAATGCCAGTATTTTTAGTTTTCTTCCTAGTGTGTGCTTTCTCCTGACCAATATGGCGTGCCGTTCCTTCATCCCATGTGATGAACGAGGAGCCCAGCAGTTTTGATCAGCTCTTCCAAAGATTGCTGCTGGGCTGTGCCACTCTGGTCTCTCTCTTCCAGCTACTCTGCACCTCTTCTTTGAATTCAGATGCAATTTCTCAGGACAGTTTAGAATATGGCACGATTCACCAGCAGGCATCAGAGGAATGGACCAACACGTCAAGGACACCTCTGAAATCAGGTAGCCTTTGCACAGGGAGTGAAAGTAGGTTGGGGTGGGAGTAGTCCCTCTTGCCAGAGAGAAAAGGGGCTGCCTAGCAATAGCAATCCATTCAGATTCAGTGATATACCTTCCTTCCCAACCACCAATCAAGAGCAGTGGTTGGTAACCAAAAGTAACCTTTAGAAGTACTCTGGGAGCCTCATACAAATGCAGATTCTTTAAAACAAAACAAAACAAACCCCTCTCCCAGGCAAACGTGATGAAGCAAGAATCAGTGGTTTTAATAGTGCTCCAAGTGATTCAGATGTTTAGCTAAATTTGAGAGTCACTGCTAAAGTTGGGTTTAAGGCAGTAGTCATTATCTGTCACTTGCTGTTGGCATTGCTGTGAACTTGACTTTCTACATGAGGGCTTTCCACGTCTCCTCTTCTCATAGAATGATAGAATATTGGAACTGGAGGAGTCCTTAGCAGTCTGGTCTAGGCCAACACTCTAATTCTGTGCAGATAAGGAAACTGAAGTTGCAGGATGTTAAGATGCTTCCTCCCAGGAGTGATACCCTATATATTCAACACCAACTCATCCCAACTTTCCCTAGCCTTGGGAGAGAGATCCTGCTGAGCTAGGTGTAACCCTTTAGTTACCAAATCATGGGAGTTGGAGCAGGGCAAGACACAATGGCTGTGACACTTTCACATGCAGATGGAATATATCTTGGTCATTTCTGAGTCTTGAGGTATGCCTAATTTTCAAAAAAGGATTCTGAGATAAGTTAGAAAGGGAAGCATAGAAGGAGTCTTCTGCAATGAAAGCTTTATGGGTTTAGAAAGGAGTCTACAACTCTGTTTCTTCATTCATGCGTCCATTCATTCAGTTAGCCATCAAGTCTTTATTGACCAACTCCTCTGTGCCAGGAGGAGAAAACCAGTAACCGTCCGTATTCCTGGTGAGTTGTATGACTTTAAGCACACTTTATAATATAAAGTAAGAATAACATGTACCTTTCAAGATTGAAGTTAGAGCTAAATGAGTATGAAATAATGAAAGCTGCCAGGACAGTGTTTATTTAGCAGGTGGTAGACAATCACAGAATGGTAAGATTTTTTTTTTAAGGGTTCATGAAAATAGAAAACAAAACACCACAATAAGGAAAGGAAAACTCAAAATACGAAAATTCAGAGCTAATAGCCTAGTGCTTCTGGGTAATCATGAAGGGTTTAGGGGACTTGCCCAAGGTCACCCTGCCAGCTAGTAGCAAGGCTGAGGGTGCTTTCTGTCCCCTTGTTTCCTCTGTACCCAATGCAGCATTTAAACATGTTCTTTCTTGCAAGTTTCTCTTGGCCCAGTGGCTGCCATTCCCAATTGTATCTGTTTTGTCGTCACTGGTTATGTCTATGTGTATACATTTGGGTCATTTGAGTGTCTCTGCATTTGTCTGTCTTTTCATCCTATTTGTGAGTTCCTTAGGGTTCAGGATGGGAAGTGGGGTGTCTTCTCTCCCTATGGCATGCCCTTGTGACTGCAGTGTCCTCTGCACACCGGGTCCTCAGTAAAATTCACTGTGCTCACTGCCTGCCAGCCCCACACACCAGGGGGACAAGCGAAAGGCCTATGGGAACCCTTCGGAGAGTGGCTTGCTTTTATAAGCCACTTCCTGCGGATCCTTCCTATTGCTTGTTTCCGGATGAAATCCCAAGTTCTGTTTCACAGACACTCTCTATTTGACCCTGAGTTTTGTACAAGAGGATTTAGTGGTTCTTATCAGTGCTTCCTGGTAGGTGGGTGAGAGAAAGGCCGGGAAGAAGGCTGTTTTGTTTGCCTGGGCCTGGAAGACAAGTGTTTTTTCTCTAACTCAAACTTCTCCCTCACCTTCCCATGTCAGCAAGGCCAGGTGATTTTTGTTTCTTAAGGCATTTAAGAACTGTCTACTCTGTGACCCATCAATGCTGTGCCTAAAGAAATAATCGGAGAATTGTGTAAAGGTGTTTATGAACGAGATCCAGTACAGTGTTATTTATTATAGCAAAAGACTGGAAACAGCCTAAGTCCTCTTTGGGAGGAAGATAGATCAATACATTATGACGCAGGCATATAATGGATTCCTATGCATCTGTTAAAAATGATGGCCTGAATTTATGTTACCAAACACAGAAATATATATTCAGTGAACAAGCAGGTGATAAACTAGTATGTTTGGTAGGATTTTTTTTTTAATGATAAACTGTATTTGTGTACATGTGTGTAAACAGAAAATCTGAAGTAAAGACATGAAAATATTAACAGTGATTATTTATGGTTACTAGGAACATAGGCAGTCTTTACTTTTGAAATTTTATATTCTTATATTTTGTGACTCCTTTGCTATGTTTCTATAACAGTTTCGTAATCAGAAAATACAGATAAAATGAAATGGGGACAGTGGCATGGATTTATTTTGCTAGACCCATTGAACTTGTCACTGGAGACCAATAGCCAAGTCACATTTTGGTCTCTTAGGATCTTAGGACCTTAGAAGTGGAGATTATCAGTCCTTTATTTTCTTGCAATGAGGCAGTCTCAATAACCAGACAGATAAAAATCCTGCCTCATGTCTACTTCTTTGGGACATCTGTGGCTGGTTAAAGTTGAATCTCCCATTCACCCCAGCTAAATTGCCTTGTGCCTGTTGGACTGACCCTAGTATTATTAAGATTTCATCTCCATTAGGCACTGGTGACTCTGTTTGTCACTCCCATGAGACGGTACCATCACTTCCTGATTGGGATTTCCAGGCTGCCGTTACAAAGGCTGGAAAACATAAGATGATAATTAAAGACATCATCTGTTAGGCTCTTATGTGCATATGGGATCACTATGCTACACACTTTGCACACATTATCATATGTAATACATTCATCAACATTGTAGGTTAGGTATTATTACCCCTATTTTACAGTTGAGAAAATTAGCTCAAAGAGGTTGAGAAACTTGTCCAGAAGGTCACGCAACCAGGAAGAAGACAGTCTGAGCCTTAACCCAATCTGATTCCAATGTGCTATACTGTGGGTAGAATTGCGTTGAAAACACAAATGGAAACTGCTATCTAGAAACCCCTTTTTTGGTTTGTTTGGCTTTTTGAGGCAGAATCTCACTCTGTTGCCCAGGCTAGAGTGCAGTGGCACGATCATAGCTTATTATAGCCTTCATTTCCAGGGCTCCAGGGATCCTTACACTTCAGCCTTCCAAGCAGCTAAAACTAGAGACATATGCCACCACGCTTGGCTCATTAAAACAAACCAAAAAACATTGCAGAGACAGGATCTCCCTGGGATTACAGAACCGAGCCATCATGCATGGCCTGCAAACCACTTTTTAACTTCAGGTTTTGGAGCATCTTCTTTGACTACCATCTAATTTCCATTCTCTAGATGATACTAATAAGAATTGACATTTGCTGAGCATGTATCATGTGGTAGGCTCCGTTCCAAGCACTTTACATGGATTACATATTTCAATTCTTACCGCAAACTCCATTTTGCAGATTGGAAAACTGAGACACAGAGAAGTTCATAATGTTGACTTGCCCAAGGTTATAAAGCTCATAAACATACCATTTTCTTCAGCCCTTATGTCCTGGTCTAGTTAGGGGATATTTTTTGGCCTCGGCATTGATTTGACTGCCTTCATATATAAACTATTTCTGCTGGCAGGAATTTTTAAATGCCTGTCTGGAATTTGATTTGATTTGAGGAAGGCTGCCTGGTGCCTGAAATTCCCACCAAGACTCTAATGACTCACAGAGGCCTTGTGTCTGTCTCCAGCAGACCTCTGATGGAGTGTATACTTGTTACACATTAACCTCTTGGATCCCATTAATAATTTAGCATAGATTGGCTGATTAGATTAGCTGCCCTTCGAGTGGTGCCCAAATGGAGTGAGAGACAGAGCTGGGGAGCAGACCCCTGAGGGGGCTTTTGGTGAAACATTCGGGGGCAGCCTGTGGGTTCCAGGCAGTGACAAAAGCTTCGGCTGACTTCAGAATCCTGCCTGGGCCCCAAGCAGGTCAGTGGTTGGTGGCTAATTAGTGACTTATGCTAGGAACTGGTCTGCCTGCACTTTCTCCACACACTTTCTGCATTCTTAGACCCTTTCAGCCTTGTAGAGATCAAGAGCAGGCAGCATTTAAGGAACTCTGTACTTGGCAATGTGAAAGCACATTATGATTATTTCATTTACTCCTACAACAGTTCGTGGGAGGAAGATGCTCTGATTATTCCCATCTTACAAATGAGAAAGCTGAACTCAGAGAGGTGAACAAACTTGTCCATAACGTGCAGAAGAGAGGTGAACAAACTTGTCCACAGTGTGCAGAAAGGGAAAAAGCTGGCACTGCAACTCAAGACTGATTATGAATTTTTAAAGACAGTTATTGCCATTTGGTATTTATAGTTTGAGCCTGATTTCCTTTCATTTTCCCCTTTTTGTTCTTCATCGGAGTTTATACAGTTTTTCTCTTTTTTATAGTCTTCAGTGACTTTCTGTCAAATAAACAGTCAGTATAAGCAATGACCTCTAAAATCCTTGGTAAATTATTAGAAAATCACTGTTTTAAATACATTAATTCTGTATTTCTTCAACTTGATCTACTGAATGGTACTTATAAAAATTCTGCTTTCCTTTTTTTTAAAAAAAAACTTTGGTATTAATAGGGCAGTACTCCAATGAAGTCATTAAGAAATAGTAAAAAAGAAACTTCTAATACAGGAATTGTACCTTCTTTCATCTGTTCCCATTTATTCATTAATTTTTTTTAAAAAATCATTTTGTTTTTAAAAACCATTTTATTATGAACATCTTCAAGCATACATAAAGGTAGAGACAATAATAAAATGAACCACTATAAACACCATGAATCTTAATAATGACTAAGATTTTTCTACATTTGCTTATTTTTCTTTATGCTGAGTATATTAAAGCAAACCCAAGATACCATCTCTAAATATTTCATGATAAATCTTTGAAAAGTGGAGATCTTTTTGTATGTAACTATAATAGTATTAATATTTGATACATAATATGTATCAAGTAATATTATAAATAATGTTTCAGCAAAATTAACAATGATCCCTTCATATCACCTACACAGTACCTATATTCAAATTTTTCTCATTGTCTCCAAAATGCCTTTTTACAATCATTGGTTAGATTGTGATCTAAACAGGGTCCACACATTGCAACTCATTGTTGTCTCTGAAGCTACTTTTCACTTTGTTGTCCTTATTGCTATTGTTAAAATTGCTATTTTTGTTCTAGTTTTAGTTTTGCTGCATATAGCCCCTTTTTCCCTTCCATTGCTCTTAGTCTTTGCTTCATCTTTATCATCATAAGGTCAGGCTGCAGTTGCAAGGATTTGAAAAGCAAGGCCAGCCTCCAAGGCCAGCGCAGGTACCCAGAGCAAAGCCCCTGGGCCATTAAACCACTTCTCAGAGTGATTTAATTGAAGGGAAAAGGCAGTATCTTTGGGAGGTGTTTTGACTCCTTGTCTGAAGTGCCTTGATAGCTCTCATTGTGATGTTCCTATCAATAGAAAGATCCTCAATTTACAGTGTCATCATGCATAGGGTGTGTGTGACCCATGCATTCTTGTTAGGTAATTTTGTGAACATCACAGAGTGCACTGACACAAACCTAGATGGGATAGCCTACCACACACCTAGGCTAGGTGGTACATAGCCTATTGCTCCTAGGCTACAGACCTGTACAGTATGTGACTGTACTGAATACTGCAGGCAATTGTAACATGATGTTAAGTATCTATGTATCTAAACATAGAAAAGGTAGAGTCAAAATTTAGTATTACGATCTTAGGAGACCACTGTCATATCTGCATTCCATCGTTGACTGAAATGTTAAACTACCTTTTCTATCCTTAAAGGATCTCCCTCACCTGTGTTTTGAAGCCCAGAAGGGCCAGTTTGCAATTAGGAATGTAAGGTGGCAAGTTAGGTTTGTACCTGAGATTAGGACTCATTTACATACAAAATACGCTTATTCCCCGAAACCTTTTTTGTGTTGTTGTTTGAGAGTCTTGCTCTGTTGCCCAGGCTGGAGTGCAGTGGTGCAATCTTGGCCCACTGCAACCACCACCTTCCAGGTTCAAGCTATTCTTGTGCCTCAGCCTCCCAAGTAGCTGAGATTACAGTGGTGCACCACCACACCCAGCTAATTTGTATATTTTTAGTAGAGACAGGGTTTTGCCATGTTGGCCAGGCTTGTCTCAAACTCCTAGCCTCAAGTGGTTCATCTGCTGTGGCCTCCCAAAATGCTGGGATTACAGGTGTGAGCTACCATGCTTGGCCCCCAAAACTTTTTAATTAAGCTTCTGGATCCAAACACAGCCATAAGAGCTGCCTGCTTTACACCTTCTGTGCCATCTCAGGACCTTTCCCTGTTTCTTGCTAATCATATTTTAGGAATTCCTGACACTTTGCTTCAGAAACCCATTCCCTGCTGAAGAAAAGGGGTGCTACAAGGATGAATACTTGATAATATGTTCACCTTCACAGGAACCACCTGAAACTGGTTAAGATGCACATCGTTCTTTAGAAGGGACTTCAGAATCAGTAGAAGGCTCTGACAGAGGGCCATCTAGCTAACAGAGGCAGGAAGATTTTGGTGTTGACCTGAGAACCCTCCAGATCTTTCACTTGAGTGGGCTTTCTTTTTAAAGTAAGACATGGCAAAATTTCTTGAGTTTCTTCATATGAGGGGATAATCCCACTTTGGTTAATAAAGTGCTATTTTATCATGCATTGAGGTTTAATATTTGCACCTTTGTATCTGCCAAAGATAGTTTCTTTATGATAATTGTATCATTAAAGAGACTTTATTATAGCCATTTATGGCTGTGTTTTCTCATTTGACTTTTTACCTCTGGACCAGATATCTTCATGGATGTTCTGTGCAACTGAAAATCATTAATAAATAATCTGAATATCACAAAAAGAGCATGGGTGAATGCAAGATCTGATATGGTGTGCACATGTGACTGAATAGTGGGCTTTGAGAAGGAGCAAAGTCAAACATGGGGCAAATGTTGGCACAAGTCTTCCTTTTTATTGATTCTCAATTCTTATATGACGTTAGAATTAGAATGAGTGTTAAAAATGCAGTTGCTGTGTGGAAAAAAGTTCAAGTTAATGTGATTGGCTTGAGAATTTTTCTGCTAATTTTTTTTTTTAATTTTTGATAAATCTTTTTATTTTCCATTAGTGTTTCCTAGTGTTTTCCTTCCATTTCTCTATTAATGTATAATTTACATACCATAACATTTAACCTTTCTAGTGTATAGCTCTGCAGGTTTTAGCAAATGTATAGTCATAGAACCATCATGATAATCACGTTATAGAGCAGTTTTTGGTGTCCTTTGTAATCAGCCCCTCTCCCCACTCCTGTTTTCTGTCTCTATAGTTTTGTCTTTTGCAGAATATAGAAATAATCACTAGGCACAGTGTGTTTGAGGTTCATCCACATTGTTGCCTGTATCAGTAATTCATCCTTTTTTATTGGTGAGCAGTATTCCATTGAATGGATATGCCACCATTTCTTTAACCATTACGTACTTGAGCAACAGTTTTTGACCATTACAAATAAAGCCACTATAAATATTTGCATACAGATTTTTGTGTGAATATAAGTTTCCACTTCATTTGGATAAATACCTAGGCATAAGATTACCGGCTTAGGTGGTTAATGTATGTTTCACTCTATTAGAAACTGCCAATATATTTTTCAAAGTGGTTGTGCCATTTTGTAGCCCCACCTGCAGGGTATGAAAGTTCCAGTTCCTCTGCATCCTCTCCAGCACTTGGTATTGTCAACATTTTGTTGTTCTGCTTTTGTTTTTTGAAGTTTAGCTATTCTAATAGGTGTTTAGTGGAATTTCATTGCAGTTTTCATTTGCATTTACCTAAAGACTAATGATATTGGGTATTTCTTCATGTGCATATTTGCTGTCCAAGTATCTTCTTTGGTGAAGTATCTGTTCAAATCTTTCAGCAATTTTTTAAAACTTAGAGTATTTGTTTTCTTATTACTGAAGTCTGAAAGTTCTTTATTCTGTATATAAGTCTTTTGTCAGATATAGTTTGCAAATATTGTCTCCCAGATTGTGGCTTGTCTTTCAAAAAGTCTCTTAATTTGTAAATGCTTATTTCATACATAGCTTCTTTATTTTATTGCCAGTACTTCATGCACCATAGATTTCATGCAGTCACAGAACTACATAGCAAGAAAGTGTAGTGGAGCATGCAGTATAGAGCTTGTCCAAAAAATGGAATAGGAGAGGCTTATTTAGGATTTATTATTCAAAGCCATGGTCTAGGCCAAGAGAAGAGGCAGTTATTATTTTTATTGCTCATCTGTATCCAGAAACACAACTCTCCATGTCCAACCAGTATACTTTGTGATGGCAATGTGTTGTCTTAGCTCATGGGTGAAAACAGGTCCAGAGGAGCCTCTTCATAGGTAAGAATGCAACTGTGTTGTATTGCATGTATGTTACATGTGTGTATGTGCATGCAAACAGCTCGAGAGAAAGAGAGAGACAGAGGGACAATGAGACAGAGACAGAGGTAAAAGAGTTTGGTGTTAATAGTATGAGATTCAGCCCTTACGACCACATGCCCTGCTGCTGAAGAGGGATAGAAGATGTAACTCCATAAATCCTGAAAGTTTCCATCCTGTGCTTTGTGGACAATTTAAATGCTTTTCCAGAGATATCTTTGATTGTATACTTTTTTGTTTCTTTCAAGCCAGTTTCCTAATTCTCACATTTGATGTTATTTCATTGTAACACATCAGATTAGAGAAAATAGAAGTGGTTTTTCTGAAACTATTATCTGTTTCAGCAGGTCCGAAATAAAATTTTCCCAATGAGTAATGGAGATGTGTAGACTGTACTCCCCTTAATATAATTTAACATCAGCAAAAGTCCACTTCTTTTGTGTTGGTCTCTCTCTTTTGGAGTTATTCTGTCTTCTTCTTCCCTGCCACCCTGCTGACTGTTTCATCCATACCCTTTCTGAGAGTGACAGTGGCTCAGAGGGAATCTCTGTTGGGTTTTGCCCCTTTGGAAACTGAGGACTTCATTTTTAATCATCATTCACTTTTATCTTATAAAATACAAGAATTCATAAATTTTTAATACTGGGGGAAACTTTAGCGAGAACTTCTATTCCAGGCCTTCTCTTTATGGATAAGAGGATCAAGGCCCAGAACTTCGAAGGGACTCCTAATATTGGAGCTAGAACGAATGGCAAAATTGAACACAGGCTTCTTACTTCCCAGTCCTGTGTTCTTTCCAGGCTGTAACACAAGGAAAAACTGCAGATGGTGCCTGGAAAGGGGATGTTCAAAAGTATGACTCAAATGAGCTTTGGGAAGTGCCATTGTATTTATTTTAAGTGTGGGAATAATTAAGAATGAACTGTTGAGACTGTTCAAGAAGTTGTCTCAAGCTTATAGAGAAAGATAGAAAGGTTTCAATTCATTTAAGGAATTAAGTTGTCACATCGAGAGCTGAGTATACAGCTACCAAATATGATTTTAAAATAAATAAACCCATCAAGCCTTTTCCGAGCTGGACCAGGGTATTGGGGAAGGTGGCCTGTGGCTGGGGAGGAAGACCAGTGAGGTCCACCAGTCACTGGAGTACAGCATGCCCCTGTGGTCACTCACTTCCATGGTCATGGAACATGGACATTGGGACGAGAAAGGGTTTCAGTTGCAGGCCCTATAAACCAGTTCTCAGTGCCTATAAACTAGGAGACCTGTGTATCAAAAGAATGTGGGAGATACACTCCCTACGAGTTGCTTACATGCCTTTTCAAAGAGCTCCAGCCCAACTGCGCTTTAATCTCTGATATGAGAATGATACCTAGACCCACCACAGGCACCACATTCAGCGTCAGGGCCACCCACAAGCTGCAGTGAAATGTCAGATAGCAGGCAGATCCCAGCAGCAGGCCTGGGAGCCACTTCATTCCAGCAGCCCTAACCTGCTGCTCACTCTAAGTAATGAGAGTTAGCACAGCCCGTGCCTCCAGAGTACTTCCTACCCACCAGGCCCCATTCTAACACTTTATGTAGACTAAGTTATTTCACCCTCCCTACTGCCCTATTAGGCACGAACTGTCATTATCCCCTTTTCACAGATGAGGAAACTGAGGCACAGAGGGCTGAAGTGACTCACCAGAGGTCACAAAGATTGAATGCAGAGCAGCTGGGATTTACACACAGGTCTCTCTGATTCCTGAGCTCACACTCTTATCTCCCACAACACGCTGTCTCCTGTATCCACTCTGCAAACACTTCCTGCCTAGAATGCACCATCCTATACGGTCACCAGGAGGCCCTTGAGATGTGGCTAGTGTCACATGTTGAAATAATATTTTGCATAATTGGGTTCAATAGAATCTATTATTAAAATTAATTTAATCTGTTCCTTTTGACGTTAAAAAAATGTGGCTACTAGAAATTCTTAACTTCCACGTGTGGCTTGCATTTTATTTCTACTGGAGAGTGCAAGCCTGGGAGATGCCAAACCGTGGCACAAAAAAGCCTGAGAAGCGGCCATGGCAAGCGAGCTGCAGCCAGGACAGGGTGGCTGTGGGCAGCTGGCACCCTGCCAGCCAGAAAGATCACTCTCCCACTACTGCTAAGAGATAGAGTGAGTCGAAACCAACATTTCCCAAATAGTACTTCGCAGGATATTGATAGCAAAACTAAATGTCTCTTAGTAAAATACAGGCCCTAGGATGTTCAGCATCTTATACTACTTCAAATAGATACTTTAAGTATTTTCACAAGTTATTTCAAGTGTCCCTCAGTTTCCTCATTTATGAAATGAAGGTAATAGTTCCTACCTTATCGGGTTGCTTTGAGGAATAATCAAGTGCTTAGAAGAGTGCCTGACAATGCGGGGTCTTTTTTGGTTCCATATGAACTTTAAAGCAGTTTTTTCCGATTCTGTGAAGAAAGTCATTGGTAGCTTAATGGGGATGGCATTGAATCTACAAATTACCTTGGGCAGTATGGCCATTGTCACAATATTGATTCTTCCTATCCATGAGCATGGTATGTTCTTCCATTTGTTTGTGTCCTCTTTTGGAAACCATCATTCTCAGCAAACTATCGCAAGAACAGAAAACCAAATACCGCATATTCTCACTCATAGGTGGGAATTGAACGATGAGATCTCGCACTCGGACAGGAGAAGGGGAACATCACACACAGGGTCCTATTGTGGGAGGGGGGGAGAGGGGAGGGATAGCATTAGGAAATATACCTAATGTAAATGACAAGTTAATGGGCGCAGCACACCAACATGGCTCATGTATACATATGTAACAAACCTGCACGTTGTGCACATGTACCCTAGAACTTAAAGTATAATTTAAAAAAAGAGTCCCTGACACAGAGAAAAGCACTCAACAAACGTTGGCCAGTATGATTATGGCCTGTAGTCATTGTTGTTATCACACTTAGTTGAAGGAGTTATAGAATGGAGAATGAAAAGGACACAGAAGGGCTTTTGGGGCTAGTGTACCCAAATCTCAAGCCCAAGTCAGCAAATTTAACTCCCCAGGTAGCTGAAGACACCCACCCCCTTAAAAGGTAGTGAGGGGACCCTCAGACACCTCCCACTGCCCACCACTGCTCCTTGAAAGCCAAGAAGCTTCTCAGTTGTTGCCTTCCACTCGCACGCCCTTCTCTCCCTGAGAGGGAAGCCCATCCACACATCCCACCTGCGTTTTGTTATAGTGCCAGTAGTGATGGTGCTGTCCCCATCACTTGCCTCTTAACTTGGCAAAGATCCCGTAAGTTTGGCAATCATGCGATTCAACAAATGTAAACTGGTTTCTTTCCTGCAAGACTTCTCAGGGCTCTTAAAATGCTAATATGCATGGAGAAAGTTCCAGATGTGCAAGCTGTGTTAAGTGTTTTGCAAAGTTAATTGATTTGTTTTTGAAACTATCTTATGGGACTAATGTTCCATAAACCACTCTCATGGAAACATTGTTTATAAAGGTTCAGGTCAGCCCAAAATGAGTCTTAGCCACAATCCCTTCTGCCATCACTCTTTGTATTTATTTACTGTCATCACTGTGCATGTGGCGCTACTTGACACTGGGCACATCACTTAAAAAATAATAATAAAACAAACAAAAAGAAAAAACAGCTCACACTGTTGTTTGTTTTGTTGATTTTTGTAGAGATAGGGTCTCCCTATGTTGCCCATGCTGGTCTTGAACTCCTGGCCTCAAGCATTCCTCCTGCCTTTGCCTCCTAAATTTCTGGGATTACACAAGGAGCCACTGTGCCCCATAAAATATTCTTTCTAAAACAGAATTGTTTTGTTTGAGAATGTCAATATCCTAATTTATAAAGAGCAGATGTTTTGCATTCTTCAAGTAAAACAATACCACTAATAATTATTATTACATTAAATGTGTAATGGACCTGTCTTCTGTGCCATGCCCTGCTTTAAGGGCATTTTATGTATTATCTCTTTCAATCTCCACAGTTACTCTTTGCAGTATGCTGTTACTATCATCATTTTACAGATAAGGAAACTGAGGCTTTAAAGCAGGAAATGACACAAGAAAGGGCAACTAGAATAGCTTTAGGGCAGGAATGGGAACCAGGGTTGGCCTGGCTCCAGAATCCAAGTGGAAAACCACAGATGATTCCTGTGCAGATTTACTTCTCTCTGTCAAGCTTGGGTGGAACAGAAAGGGGTCTCGCCTTGCTCCTGAATCCTCCCTTTGGTCCTGTGCTGTGTGAAGTCACAAGGTAGCCCAGCGCCTGCAGGAAATTCAGTTAAATTTTGATAAACCTTACAAAATAGAGAGCAATAATTAACTTCCCAACTGTTAATGTTAACATTCAGATCTCCTAGGCCCAACCCCATTTGGTGGGAAACACTTCAGTGAGTTAACCACTGAATAACAAGGCCTGGCTGGTATTTGCTGAAATAATCCCAGTTATTTAGTAACATACTGTGCATTTTATTGTATTAAAATGTGAAATGAAGCTCATTTAAAACATTTTTACCAATAAATCAGCAGATGTTAAAAGTTTTTCGCTGTGAGATTTTTTAAAAATAAGTATACCATCTTAAATCTTTATAATCATTTTTTTAAAAAGATTGGACCCACGTTTTATTCTTGTTTTGTCATTGCTGTTGTTTATTTCAACTTATCTAGCCCAGTACTTGGCACAAAATCGATGTTCAAGGAGTGAATTTTTTAAAAATTTAACTTACAATTTATGAGAAATTCTCTATATGATTTCTTATTTAATTCTCAAAATAGCCGTAAGATGGAAGCAAGTATTTATACACCCATTTAAAGGTCAGGAAACTGAGGCCCAGAGAAGTGACTCAGAAAAGATCCTTCAGATGGGATAGTAGGGTGAAGACCAGCCCTCAGCACTTCTGGTCTTGTAGTTCCCCCTCTTTTCACGGTATCATAAAGCTGGATGTCAGAAATGCAATCAGGCACACTCTGTGCTGATTTTCCCCACTAGGAGTATACAGCTCATGTCTTTGAAATTGTTATTGTAAGCCAGAAAATTGTTTTTAAGCACACTTAGTCTCTCTACCTTAAATGGTTCCTTTTACTTCTAACTCACTTTATGACTTTATGACTGGCAAAAAAAAAAAAAAAAATAGAAAAATATGGTAACGATATTTATTCATTCCTTCCTATGCACTAGGCACTGTGCTAGCACTTTGCGTGCATGATCTCCAATTATTCCTCAAAGCCACTCTATGAAATAAGTACTGTTTTTAACTCCACGTTATAAGCAGGTGTCAGTTGTTTGCCCAAGGTCAAATAGGACTTAAATCAGGCTGCCCTTCCTTCGCTGCATGAGTTCTTCAAACATTGGCTGTTTGTGGCAGTGTAAGCATGACTACTTCCCTTTTGTGAGCATCAACGCCAAAGTAGTTGCAAAAGCCGATATTAACTCATGTCCTTGTAATAAAATGTTAGAACTGTAATACCTATGATGTGGTGATAGGAAACATACAATTGCCAGTTAGAGCTTTTTTAAACATCTAAAATTATTTACATGCATATATGAGGATTCAGATTGCTAAGTATTACACTTTTCTTCTAATGCAAACATGCACTTACTAATTGGAGGCATCAATATGCTATTTTAGGATTTGAGCTAGGCCAAGTTTTCATTAAACTATTTAATTAAGTAAACATGATTAACTTTCGAGGAATCCTCAAAGAAGAAGAAACATGAAAAAATGATGTCCTGTTTCCAGGTGTCTTATTTGAACTTCAAGAGGAAGCAAGAAAATGGTGTAGCCACTTTGGAAAACAATTTGGCAGTTCCTCAAAATGTTATACGTAGAGTTACCGTATGACCTGGCAACTCTACTGCTATGTATATATACAACAAAAACAAAAATATATTCACCCAAAACCTTGTACATGAATGTTCATAGCAGCAATGTTCTTATTCAGTTGGGTTGAATGTCCACCCAAATGTCCACCAACTGATGAATGGATAAACATTATGTGGTATATCCATACAGTGGAATATTTAACAGTAACAAGTAATGGAATACTGATGCATGCTACAACATAGAAGAAACTTGAAAACATTGTGCTAAGTGAAAGAAGCCAGTCACAGAAGGCCACATATTGTATGACTCTACTTAAATGACATGTCAGAATAGGCAAATTCGTAAATACAACAATATAGGTTAGTGATTGCCAGGGACTGAGGAAAGGGGAGAATGTAATGACTGCTATGAGGTATGGGATTTCTCCTTGGGAGTATGAAATTAGTTCTAAGGTTAGATGGTGGCCTTGATTGTGGAACTCTGCGAATATCCTGAAAACTATTGATCGTCATACTTTGAAAATTGTACTTTATACAAATAATCTTAAACTATTGTTGAAAAGTTATCATAAATGTAAAACTATATATGAGGAAAAAAAAGAAGAACAAGAATACACAGACCATTTTTACAGTGCTTTCCAGGGCAGTGAAATTTTATTATGTAGCCTATTCTGATTAAACTGTAAGCAAAGTGACTTTGCAAATTCCTGAAACACGAGCCTCTATTCCTCCTTTAGCATTATACTAAAAGCTCACAAAAGAGAAATGTGGATGACTTTCTGTTTATCCTAACAGTGTGTACTCTGTGGGTGAAAACTATTCTGTTATTACAATTCTATTCAGAAGCAAGAGAGTTGAGTGGGTATATAAGATATAGTGTCTATTTTTAATGCTATTTTTAATGAGAAATTCAAAGTTGCTTGCTAAAATGGTTAATGTGATAGAAATTAGTTGGACTAATTAGGTCAATAAATATGATTCTAACTTATTAGGAGAAAAGGTCAGATTGATAAAAGACTGAAGAGCATTCTGTTTTAGAAGAAATTGCTTTTGATCCTGAAGAAATAATTTGGGTTTTGCATTTTCATGCCATCTAAAGTATGCTGAATTATTTCTTTGATACACAGATTACTTGTGGGTGAAATATCCTCTAGAAATATTACAATTACATGAGTTGTTTGCTAGTAGAAATTGTAGCCTTTTTCTGATTAATGCCTTCATTTCTTTGATTATATTTATAAGTATACTTTGTTTCCAATTATGGCCTTGATTCATCTGCAGGTTTTCTTGTGCCCAAGTCCCCTCTGATGATTCTGATAGTACATTTGTTTTTCCCCTTAGTGGTCAAAAAAAAAAAAAGAATTCCATACAACATTTCCTGAGTGCTGTTCTCACTCAGTAGTTTTCTCTAAGTAAATCCAATAAATAAAATTGTAATATTTACAGAAAACATTAAATAAGGATTATTTACTTTTCACAAACTTAGTGATATAGTTTCTCTTTTTTAAACAGCTTTATTGAAGTATAAGTCTCATACGTACTATTCACCCATTTAAACTATACGATTTAATGATTTTTTGGTACATCCACAGATATGTATAATCATCATTTCAGTCAATTTTAGGATATTTTTATCACTTGAGGGAAGAATCTGTACTTTTTAGCTAACCACACTTCCATCTCCCCACTCCATCTCTATCCAAAATACTTCAGACTAGAAGTCTTTCAGATTTTGGATTTTTTGGGTTTTAGAATGCTTGCATATACTACACATAGTGAGACATCTTGAGCATAGGACCCCAGTCTAATCACATATCTTTCAATATACACTTCATGCACATAGGCTGAAGGCAATTTTATTCAACAGTTTTATTAATTGTGTGCATGAAATAAAGTTTGTGTTAAATACTTATGTGTGGAATTTTTCACTTGGTAGTGTCATGTCAGCATTTAAAAGTTTTGAATTTTGGAGTATTTTGGATTTGGAGTTTTCAGATTAGGGATGCCCAACTTGTACTACTCTACTTTCTGTCTCTGTAGATTTCCCGGTTTTAGACATTTCCTATCACTGGAGTCCTTTGATGTGTGGTCTTTTGTGACTGGCTTCTTTCACTTTCCTGGTAGAATAAAGTCCATCAAAGTGTTTTATAATGATAAAAAAGTCAATGTATCAGGAAGATATAATAATTATAAGCATGTATGCACCTGATAACGGAACATCAAAATACATGAAGCAAAAACTGACCAGAAATGGAAGGAGAAATAGACAATTCAGCAACAATAATTGGAAACTTCAGCACCCCACTTTCAATAATGGATAGAGCAGCCAGGCAGAAGATTGACAAGGAAGTAGAAAAGTTGCCCAACACTATAAACCAACTACTAACAGATATCTATAGGACACGTTACCCCACAAACAGCAGAGTATTCTGAAGTGAACATGAAACATTCTCCAGCACACACCAATACAAGAACATAAAACAAATTTCAATACATTTAAAAGGATAAAAGTAATACAAAACATCTTTGCTGATCACAATGTAACAAAATTAGAAATCAATTACAGACAAAAAATGAGAAGTGCAAATGTGTAAATTAAACAGCACCCTTCTAAATGAACAATGATTCAAAGGAGAAATCAGAAAATTTTTTGAGATGAATGAAAATGAAGACTCAATATACCAAAACATGGGATGCTGCCAAAGCAGGGCTTAGAAGAAAATTTATAGTTGTAAATACTTCTGTGAAGAAAGAAGGTCTTAAATCAATAACCTAACCTTCTACTTTAAGACAACAGAAAGAAAAGAGCAAGTTAAAACTAAAGCAAGCAGAAGAAAAGAAATCGAGATTAGAGCAGAAATCAACAAATGAGAAATAGAAAACCAATAGAGACTTTAAATCTTCTAAAATGTCTAACACTTTACTTACTATAATAAATCAAATTATAATAATTACAGAAGACATTAAGCAAGGATTATTTATTTTTCCCAGTGTAAGTGACATACTTTCTTAATGTATTAAAAAATTTAATTTTCAACATAGCTTCCATACACCTGTTGTAAAAAACAAAAATCTTCGTGAAAATATCCACCAGGCACTGTCTTTTTCTCAACTCATATTTATTTTGGGAGCTGTTCACCATATCATGAGCTCATTTCAAACCGTAGCTGTTGAGAAAGCTCACCTCATAGAGCACGGTTTAGGGAATTGAGCAAATCTACGACTGATTCCTTGTACCTCCACTTCCTGCAATGTGACTTTGAATACGTTGCTAATTTCTTTGAGACTTATTTTCCTCATTAGAAAAATAGAGGTAATTTTCTCACTTTGAAGGGAGTAAGATAGCATACATAAAAGAGCCTAATTCAATGCCTGGTACATAATAGGTGTGTAATTAATATCTCATCTATATTCATTTGATGATTTAACAATTGATTTGGCCTTGGTATGCATATACTGAAAACTCATATATGTATACCAATGCCAGTTGGTAGACATGCAATAGCCATTGGCATTGGTATACATATATGAGTGTTCTTGAAAGAAAAACTAGAAGAAGAATGTAATGTTACATCTTATGTACCAGGTTTTAGGCTAGTGATGTTATCTGTAACTGGACTGCATATAACTTGTTTGACAGTTTGGACAGATTTTACTATAGTAGTCCTCCCTTATCCTTGGGGGATATGTTCCAAGACCACCAGTGGATGCCTAAAACCACAGATAGTACCAAACGTGATTGCCATTGGCCAGAAAGTTTCTGTTCCTGTCTTCCAACCACAAATTGAATGCCTCTCCATCTTAAATAAACTGATTGTGCACTGTATCCGTAACTTTTGCAGTTTGGGGTGCGACAGCAAAACTAGCACCAGTTTCTTTTCATTCTTCGTAATTTTACAGAGGGAAGATCTGTTCTTACCATAGACTTTAACAACCTCGGCATGCAGAGTTTTTCTTTTTTTCTTTCCTTATTAAGTTGAGAGTTTTCACCTTTTCACTTAAAGTTAGCACTTTACAGCTTCTCTTTGTCTTAATCCAAATTACCAGCATCACTACTCTTGCACTGTGAGGCCATCATTAAGTAAAATAAGGATTCCTTAAACACAGCACTGCAATACCTCGACAGTCAATCTGATCACCGGAATGGCTACTAGGTGACTAGGTGGGGCGTGTATACAGGGTAGCTAGCTAGCCTAAAGGATGATTTCCAACCCCAGGCAGGATGGGGCAGGATGGTGCCAGAGTCCATCACACTGCTCAGAATGGTACGCAATTTAAAGGTTATAAATTGTTTATTTCTGGAATTTTCCATTTAATATTTTAGGACTGAGGTGACTGCAGGTAACTGAAACCAAGGGAACCGAAACCATGAAAAAGGGGGGGACCACTGTATTTTAAGAATGACTAAAACACTCAACTTGGGTAAAATGCACATCCTGGCCTAAACTGATTTTCTTAGCAGTTGGTTATAATGGTCAAATATTTAGTCCTTTCAAATATGAAATCACTTACAATCTAACTGTTTTTAATTTTTATTTTTACCTTTGGTATTGATGTGACAAATTCTATCCCTTATGGTTAGGTAAGCATACTTCTTCATTGTAGAATTCTGTTGCCTATTTTAGACCACAAGCTGGTGGCATTAAAGCACATTTATGATCTGATTGTCAAGTTAACTGATTAAATTCTGTTTTTACTCAAAGTGTATTTTGGCAGGCATTTTAATGCTTATTCTGTTTATTGCATAGTTGATGATGCAAAAATTCAGTATTTTCATCAGCAATATAAACTTCAAGCCAAGTTGGAAACTAGTGATTCTCAAAATGTCAGTGTTAATATCAGTCACCTGGGGATCTAGTTAAGCGTAGATTCAAGCCTGGGGTGGGGCCAAAGAATCTGCTTTTTAACAAGCTTCTAGTTGTTGTCAATTTTGCTGGTCCACGGACCCTGCTTTGAGTAGCAAGACTGTGGAGAACCCAAGAAGAGGCCTAGGCATGAGTTGGAAATCAGTAGAGCTAATCTGACATTATAAACCATGGTCCCAGCTGCCTGCCCAGACTCTCAGAGTTTATTTCCTTAACTGAGCCCTGGAGTAAGTTAATTAAAAATTCAGAGACATTGAATTGCTGTGATTCTATTCTTATATTTTAAGTACTGAAATGATCTAATAAGGTAATAAAATACCTGGTTGTGCATTTTCTACAGTTCCTTTGTATCGTCTGTTAGCCTGTCCACCTCTGAGACCTCTTTGTATTAGAACTAATTGAATAGCATCAGTGGTATATATGGAACTTTTTTTTTTTTTTTTTTTTTGAGACAGAGTCTCCCTTTGTCTCACCCAGGCTGGAGTGCAGTAACGTGATCTAAGCTCACTGCAGGCTCTGCCTCCCAGGTTCAAGCACTTCTCGTGCCTCAGCCTCCTAAGTAGCTGGGATTATAGACGTGCACCACTATGCCTGGCTAATTTTTGTATTTTTGTTAGAGACAGGGTTTTACCACGTTGACCAGTCTAGTCTCAAACTCCTGGCCTCATGAGATTCAACTGCCTTGACCCCGCAAAATACTGGGATTACAGGCATGAGCCACTGCGCCCAGCCTCCATTTAAGTTTTTTAGAGCTCTGTAGCTACATATTGGCCCTTACTATACCTTTGGCAAGAGTGGGATTCCTTGAATCAATCTCAGCAAGGCTTTTGTTACCAAATGAAAAGAATAAGAATCACATGCCTTGTTTCCCTCAAGCTCAGGCCTGATTTTCTAATACCGTAAGTGAGCAAGTGTGAAAGCTTCCCAGGGAAGCAAACCTCAAATCCTTAGTCACTTAGGTGGGAGTACAGATTGAGGTGCGTCTATAGAGTCCACGGTATGCAGGACTTGTTTTTGTATGTAATCTGACCACAGAGGCATCAATTTACAATGTGTCAAATTAAATTCTTAATATAAAATAGCTGTGGCTTGAAATGTAATGCGTACCATCTGATTTGTTACAGAACACAAAAATAGGCACAGTAAAGACAAGAAGAAAACCAGAGCAAGAAAATGGGGAGAAAGGATTAACCTGGCTGATGACGTGGCAGCATTAAACAGCGGCTTAGCAACAGAGGCATTTTCTGCCTATGGTGATAAGACGGACAACACAAGAGAAAAGAGGACCCACAGAAGGACAAAACGTTTTTTATCCTATCCACGGTTTGTAGAAGTCTTGGTGGTGGCAGACAACAGAATGGTTTCATACCACGGAGAAAACCTTCAACACTATATTTTAACTTTAATGTCAATTGTAAGTACATTCAAACGAAGGTGATTTATGAGGTCTCTAAATGTGCCTTTGGGGAATGGGTTTCCACTCAGTGCTTTGGAGAACCATTCAGAACTGACATTTCAGCCATTCAGGCAAGTGACTGAACAGAACATAAGATTATTTGTTGGTTGCCTTTTTAAACTGACAACAGTGGTTATCAATATGGAGTATTTATTCTGCGTTAGACAATGTGCTTCTTACTTAAAAGGTATAATTTTGAATCCTGGCAACCCTGCCGGGTGAGATTATCAATCATGCCCATTTTATAGATAAGAAAACTGAGTCTCAGAGGAGTTAGGTCACTTGCCCATGGTCAGGTAAAGTTAATAAATCACTTGGACACTGCCTGTGACCTTTAGCTTGTCCAGTTCCCAAAACCAGTGCTTTTTGCCTCACTTAGGAACTTTGCACAGCCAGTTGTGGATATTCAGTAATTCTTAGGGAGGCTGGTTGTGAACCATAGTCACCTGTGCAACTTCTAAAAATAGCCTCTTCCCCGGGATTCTAATTAAGTAGCCTGGGGAGTGACACCTAGGAGGCTTTCATTCTATTTTTCTACTCCCATTTTGAATTAAAACCACAATACATTTGCATGGCTTTTAAAAAATCAGACAGAACAAAGACTATTGTTAAAAAATAAGTACCATTCTCTATGCAGACTGCCAGGCCTCTTCCCAGAGGCAGCCACTGTTGAAAGTTTTCTTACATGTTTCTAACAAGCACTGCCCAATAGAAATATAATGCAAACCACATATTTAATTTCAAATGTATTTAAATTTTTTAAAAAGTTGTTTTTCCTAATTTTAAATTTTCAAGTAACCACATTAAAAAAAAAGTTTTTAAGAAAATGGCCAGGTACAGTCACTCATGCCTGCAATCCCAACATCTTAGGAGGCTGAGGTGGAACAATCTTTTGGGGCCCGGAGTTTAAGACCAGCCTGGGCATTATAGCAAGACCTGGTCTCTATAAAAATAAAAAAAAAAAAAAATTAGCCAGGTGTGGTGGCATATACCTGGCTCATATATAGTAGGCTGAGGTCCTTGGGAGCTGACATGAGAGAATCTCTTGAGCCCAGGAGGCTGCAGTGAGCCTTGATTGTGCCACTGCGCATCAGCCTTGGCAACAGAGTGAGACCCTGTCTCAAAAAAAAAAGTAAAATATAAACAGGTAAAATTAATTTTAGCAATATATTTTATATCAAATATTATTTTAAAAATTATTGAGGTATTTTACTTTTTTTAATACTAAGCCTTCAAAATCCAGTGTTTTACCTTCTCAGTATAACCCGATTTGAGCTAGCCACATACCAGTACTCACTAGCCACATGTGATGAGTGGCCACTGTTGGGCAGTGCAACTCTAGGTATTTCTTATGCAAACACGTTTGCATATACAACTTCTTTTCAAACAGGAGGCATTTTCACATACTGTATTACACATTGCTATTTTATTGAACGATTCGAGATGGTTCCAGAAAAGCCCATATAGACCTCCTCTTACTCCTTTTCAGCTGTAGCATAACTTTTCTTTCAGTGGATGAGCCCTAATTTACCTGAACTAAAACTTATTTTTAATAAATCCCCCAGATGGATATGAAAAGCAATCCTGTTTGGGCATAGCTTTAGGGTTTCTTCTTCCCCCCATGTGGGCTGTGGTACTCCTTGCCTTTTTGTTCACTGCTGTGACCCATTCCCCTCTGCCCTCCGTCAACCCCGCCTGGCCTTCATGACCCTCTCGCCCCCACATGCTGCTCAGTCCCAGATACCCCAGCCCTCTCATGCCCAGGAGGGAAGGGAACATCTAATCTGGCCCTGCACATATGCATAACCTCATTTTCACTTCTTAATTTCAGATCTCTCATAAGAATTTTTGTTATGAACATGGACTTTGGGTCAAACTGCCCTAGGTTGAGAGTTCTGGCTCTGCTACTCACCAGTGTGTTGCCTCAGACAAGTGACTTAATTTCTCTGAGTGACTTAGTTTCCTCATTTGTTGAACAGAGATTTTAATAGTACCCAGACCAGAGTTTTGCTGTATAGAGACTAAATGCATGTGTGTATGTAGTTTTCAGCCAGTTCTCAAGCATTTAGTAAATGTTAGCTCCTATAATTAATTATAATACTACAAAAATAAAAACCCCACCAGGTTAACAAGGTTGTCAAGGACACAAATTGGTGGTAAACATTAAAGAACAGCAGTGTTGGCTAACATGCACCCAATGTGAGATTCTATAAGGTGGCAATCTAGGACTTCAGAAGAGAAGAAAGAGCTTAATGGAAAATTAATATCCAGTGTTCTGGTACAGAGAACTGTTAAGTCACGTGGCAATGCAATTTCAGAGGAATTTAAACTTGTTTGAATTCACTGTTACCTAAAACTGTGATCTATGAATTTTACAAAGAGACTTTACAAAAAGGATTGTTGAGTGAATGAAAAATTCACAACCACAAAATGCATATGTTGCAAGAAACGTAAAAAAGAGGTGGAGCCCAACGTAAGACGTGACTTGCTTATTGCTTACACGGAGTTCACAATTAACTTTGAAAAATTTATCTCGGTTGCAGGTAGCCTCTATCTATAAAGACCCAAGTATTGGAAATTTAATTAATATTGTTATTGTGAACTTAATTGTGATTCATAATGAACAGGTAATAAAGTTTTTTTTCTTTTTTCTTCTATCTGTATCCGAAATGGCATATCTAATTGGTACTGGTACAACAGATTAACCATAATTCTTCTCTGTATTTAGGATGGGCCTTCCATATCTTTTAATGCTCAGACAACATTAAAAAACTTTTGCCAGTGGCAGCATTCGAAGAACAGTCCAGGTGGAATCCATCATGATACTGCTGTTCTCTTAACAAGGTATATGGATTTCTTATTCCTCAGATCTTTCAGTCTCAGGTCAAGTTGATGGGATGTAGTCACGCATTCCTGATAGTCAGCTGCTGGTGGAGGGTTTCTCAGCTTAGGCACTGTTGACATTTTGGGCTGGATAATTCTTTCTGTGCATTGCAAGATGTTTAGCAGCATCCCTGGCCTCTGCTCACTACGTATCAGGAGCACTCCCTCCCCTCAGTTGTGACAACCAGCAATGTCTCCAGACATTGCCACAGCCCTCCGTGGGAAGGGCAGAATCACCTTGGTTGAGAACCACTAACTTATAGATGCCAAGTGAGGAATTAATGTGTTAGGCAGACCTGAAAATGAATGCCTTATATAACAGGCAAGGGCAGCTGCTATTCAGATGGACCTGGCATTGCCATGTAGTATATGAGTTCAGTGTTGCCAGCTTTTGTGATTTTGCAAAAGCCAGAAAAATGAATTTTTTTAAACTGTGAAACCTCCCAATTTTTCTATGGTAGCCACTATCTCAAAATGTTAAAACACTCTAGCAACACAGAGGCATGCTGGCTTAATTGTGCCTCCCACCTCCTGCCATCTCTATTGTGGTCATGAGCATGTCCTCTTTTTTTTTTTTTAATTATACTTTAGGTTCTAGGGTACATGTGCACAATGTGCAGGTTTGTTACATATGTATACGTGTGCCATGTTGGTGTGCTGCACCCATGAACTCGTCAGCACCCATCAACTCGTCATTTACATCAGGTATAACTCCGAGCATGTCCTCTTAAATGAAAGTAAAAGGTATCTTGCACCTTCTCAGGAATGTTCTCAAAGAGTCTTTACAAAACTAGAAACCAGGGTATTGGGAAAATCCTGGTTGGAGAGATTTTTTACTGCTCTGTGACCACCCTGACCACAGAAAAAGACTTCTTAATGTAGTAGTTTATAATTCTTAAATCAACAATTCCAAAATTTTTTTCAGTTTTGAAACTCTGGTCTTATGAATTTACGTTTTGTAACCCCCACCCCAAAGTGTGTGCTGTTGTGAATGCCTAGACAACCCTAAAGTATTTACTTATATTGACACTTACTCTTTGATGTCATCAAGGCCTAAGTCTGCTTTGCTTTCAGACAGGATATCTGCAGAGCTCACGACAAATGTGATACCTTAGGTGAGTTCTCTGTGCGTATCTTCTATGGCTAAAACAATTTACTGCATGTTTTTATTTCAAGCCACAGTTGCTTTTTAGAGTAAACCTTGTTGTTTTTCCTTCTAATAGGCCTGGCTGAACTGGGAACCATTTGTGATCCCTACAGAAGCTGTTCTATTAGTGAAGATAGTGGATTGAGTACAGCTTTTACGATTGCCCATGAGCTGGGTCATGTGTGAGTTTCCTTTCAGTAATTTCATTTAATTCAGAGTGACCTAAACCTTTTATTCCTTCGCGTCAGTGAGCATTTACTTGACTTTCAAGTGTGTAAGACACTTCCCGAGTCATAGTAGAGTTTGCAGGGTGGAAGAGCTTTGAACCTAATTGGGTGAAATGACTTTGACTTCCGATAGTTGAGTAAATGCAGTGCACTCTCTTCAGCCATAGCTTGTGTGTATCTTTGGTTTAACTGCTCAAGTTCAACACATAAGGTCTAATAGTCTCCTTTCCTACTGGGAACTGGAGAAATGGGGTCTTTCCATTCCTTCTACTGAAGCAGAGGATATATAAGCCTAGAGAACTTTCCTGATTTAACACCTTTGTCCAGGAGGGTCCCCCACCATTACTGTGGCCCCCAAGATTTTTACAAAGCCAGACCATTCCTGATTCTAGTTATACACAGTTCTAATTCTGATATTTAGCATCTGGGAACAGTAATATCCCTTTTTTCAGGAAAGAGAATGAACAAAGATAGAAAGAAGGAATCATTTCCTAATTATGATCACTAAGTGGCTATTATGAAATGGCTTTTCCCTTTTGCTTTTTAGAAATAGAGCATGGTTAGAACATGGGGCAAAACACTGCAAATTTACTAGAAATTATTCTGAGTTTTGATCTGCATTATTTTCTTTCTAGGATGATTAAATTACTTATACTATCCATTTTGAAATAATTTTCTGAAAAGATATTATTAATATAGCTGCAGATCAATTTGTGTGGCAGATGATAACTTTACTTAGAGCTAACATCATTTATAAAACAAGCTTTTCATTCATACATTTAAGGTCCTCTATGTGCAGTGTAGTGTATGAGGCACAGAACAAGATGCATATATACACAGGTGTCTCCAATTTAGCTCAATCGATAACAGGTATATTTTTAAACTAGTACCTTTCAAATGTATTTTAAGAGCACACTCCTTTTCTTTTCTCCAGAGGAAATATAGTCAAGTGCCCCCTATTTAGAACATAAAAGAGGTATGGCTTTCCATTAAGGATTTGTGGCAGGCCCAACCTGCTTAGTCAACATCTTCTCTATCCTTGTGTTTTCTGAAGCACCTTTGTGAAACTCAGGGAAGCCTTGAAGAGAATTCCCATTCCAGCTTCCCGAGCTTAGTGGCTGTGGGATTTGATCAAGTAATTAAAGCTCTCTATGGCTCAGTTTTCTCATCTGCAAAATGCAGATAATAACAGTACAGATGTAGAATTCCTTATCCAAAATGCTTGGGACCAGAAATGTTTTGGATTTTGGATTGTCTCAGATTTTTGCAATATTTTCATATACATAATGAGATATCTTGGGGATGGGACTCAAGTTTAAGCAAGAAATTTATGTTTTGTATATACCTTATGCACATAGCCTAGAGGTAATTGTATATGATATTTTAAATAATTTTATGCATTAAACAAAGTTTGTGTTACACATTTATGTGTGGAATTTTCCACTGGTGTCATGTTGGCACTCAAAAAGTTTTGGATTTTGGAGGATTTTGGATTTGGGGTTTTGAGATTAGGAATGCTCAATCTGTACTATTCATTGGGTAAAATAAGTGATTAAATGAAATGAAGCATCTCAAGCATTTAGCACATTTTCTGGTGTGTTGTGAATACTGAAAAGTCATGGTTATTGTTGTTCGTACGTGTCCAATAAGTATTTATTACTATTTAACTCCTTCAGTGAGCAAATGTGAGTAATATTTGAATGAAAATAAATTTTCAGCTTATTTACATGCTGAAATAAACTTGACTGTATCAAGTAATTGTGAGAGTGGGGAATAAACATCATCTGGGGATGGGAAATAAACACCACTATAGAGAAACTGCTAAGATTTGAATGCCTTGCTTGTTTTAAGTTTGTTGATGCAGGTATTACATTGATTATGCATCAGGGAACTGGAAACCAAGGCATTTATTCTTTTAAGAAAATAGATTCTTAAGCATAAGAGTCTCAAGTTTTAAGAACTATTTCTAAATTCAACTAAGATCAAGTTTTTCTGTCTCTATTGGTGAGTATTAAGAGGCATAAACTTAAAAAGGGAAAATGTGATAAATTAATGGAATAGACTCCATAGGCTTTTATTCCAACTTTTATATGATGCAAATCTACATGCTTCTGTCTGACTCACTTATTTCTGTAATCAAGATGAACTAGTGAAGGGAATTTCTCCCTCAATGCTACATTAATTACATGCGTCAATTTTGTGATTGGGGATAGTCATCCAGACAGAGGGAAGGTGACCCTTCTGAGGTTGTCACCCAGTGGATAATTGCCTGAGCTGAGAATGGCATGTGGGTCACAGAATTGGTGTTTCTGGATTTAGGAAATACTTCCTACATTTTTCCACTCCTTCTGGCTAAGCCAAGAATGGCAAGTATGTGTTCATGCTGCTGCATTCCCTTCCAGGCCCATAAGGATGTTGGCAGTCCTTCACAGCCTTCTCACAGGCGGAACCTGGATTAATTTAAGAATCCTTTTGTGCCTGGCTTTTCAGGAAGCCAGTACCAATCAACTGGTGTTGGCATGAAGCATGAAACTATTTGCCATCTCTGAGTTACGCCAGTAGAATTGGCATGCCTCTGGTTTCCATGCATACCACTACCTTTCATGGGTTTTATTGCGCACAAACTTTGCATGCCTTTAGAATGATATACCTACACAGGTATATAATTTGTCACCCTGATCCAAAAAGGGGAAGATGCCAAGATCCATAGTGAGCCTCTTATTAGAAAGCTCTTGGCTTCAGTTTTTGACACTTCCCTGGCTCTTTATATTCACATTATCATAAGTTGCCAAATTCTTGACTCTATAAATTGCCCTTTAACAGCTTATTAGGAATTCCAACTACTGTATTCTAGCACCAACTACAGCATATTCAGAGCCTCTGCAATTCCAAAAAGTACACTTAAACCAAATACATGGGCCAACCCACATCTTTTAAAATGCATTTTATGCATTTACACTTCGTATTAAGTTGGGTGAGAATTATATTTTAATCTACAGTCTATCTCGAATTGTCTTACATTTTGTTCTACTTACCAGAGTTCAGGTTCTTATCCAAAATGCAGTTAAATTTTTTTCTCTTAGATAGATGCATTCTTGAAGCAATTAGAACAGCATGATCCCTTGGTATTTATTGACATTCTCATCATTGTCTCATTGGCTTTAGGTTTAACATGCCTCATGATGACAACA
This sequence comes from Mandrillus leucophaeus, assembly GCF_000951045.1. Taxonomy (NCBI): domain Eukaryota; kingdom Metazoa; phylum Chordata; class Mammalia; order Primates; family Cercopithecidae; genus Mandrillus; species Mandrillus leucophaeus. Next base: position 1,537,288 of record NW_012102144.1, on the reverse strand, counting down.
ACAAATGTAAAGAAGAAGGAGTTAAGAGTCCCCAGCATGTCATGGCTCCAACACTGAACTTCTACACCAACCCCTGGATGTGGTCAAAGTGTAGTCGAAAATATATCACTGAGTTTTTAGAGTAAGACTTGAACATTCTTTTAGCACAAACTTCTAGTGCCTGGTCTACATGTAGTGAACGAATTGTGGGAGAGACAATACAAAGTCAAACATTCCTTTTCTGTTATTTTTGTTGACATTCCTTGGAGAAGGCAAAACAAACAAACAAACAAACAAAATACTCTCTGACATCTGTGTAGTTCATATCCTTGCCAGAGTTTAGAAGATTACAGACTGAGCTAAAGAAAAGGTTGGAATCTTAAAGAGGATGTGGAAATGTTGCTTCATTTTGGGTAAAGTTTTGAGATTTGTTCAGACATGGGGAGAGGGACTATGAATCTGATTTCTTGATGAAGGTCGCAAGTATTTATGCACTTCTAATTTAGTAATTTTGGCCTGAAAAGGGGTGGGGTAGTGAGATGATCCCAAAGCAGAGTCTGTGGATGAGTGGAAATTATAGTAGCTCCCACACTGTTGAATTGAGGACCTTCTCTCTCTGCCTCACTCTTCCTCTCCCCCTCTTCCCTCCCCCTTTTCTCTTTTTTCCCATTTTCTTTCTTTTCTTGTTTTGTTTTTTAAGCTTCCTGCTAGGCTGCTCAAAGATCCAATTACATTATACAATGCCCCTGTGTCACAGATTTATTGCTCTTCTCTCTCAGAAGTATGAAAGGTTAAGTGATTGTCCCAGAGTCACTGGGTGTATATTTCTGCAACCACAGGGAAGAGGAGGCTTTATTAATCAGAACTCAACGGGTGTGAATTTTCCAGGAGAGGTGTTTGCTGAAAACGGAAAGAACCGGAGGGTTGCTGTTTTTCTTTTTAACCAGATGGTGTAAAGTGTTTTCTTTCTATGAGTCATTGATTTGCTTATGCATCCCTTCAGCAAACATTTACTAAGCACCTGTTGTCATGGACAGGGCCCTTTGCTTGGATGAAAAAGACACTATCTTTGCCCTTAAGAAGCTTACAGTCTATTGGGAAAGATAGTCAAACACAAACAGATAATTGCTGTGAAGTGTGATCAAACATTGTAGCAGATGTATATTTCCTACTGGCTATGTTGTATTCATTGTGTGTGGTTCTACAAAGTAAAGAGCAAAAATGTAACTTCAGCATCTGGATTTAATCTTGGCTGTAAAGAATAAAGCACATGTTAAAAAGTAACTGTCCTCTCTACCATTACAATGGTGGGGTGGCCTTTACCATTATCTGGAGCTCTTGACAGCCACCGTTCTCACCATCTGTGTGTTTCTGTGTATTTCCGTAGCACTGGTTATGGCGAGTGTTTGCTTAATGAACCTGAATCCAGACCCTACCCTTTGCCTGTCCAACTGCCAGGCATCCTTTACAACGTGAATAAACAATGTGAATTGATTTTTGGACCAGGTTCTCAGGTGTGCCCATATATGGTAAGTGTAGGAGGGCCACTTCTGCCCTCATCTACTGATTCTGCTCTTCTTTTTATTCATAGTTTTCCATTGGATTCTAACTCGAATATAAACTACCTAAGGAAAAGCTGAGAGTAAAATTGTATATTAGTGATCATAATAATTATGAAGATGACACAACAGTACTATTGCTCAGTGTTAAATAATGCTTTACCTGCACTTTCTCATGTCATCCTCATGGCAGCCCAAAAGGGAAATGCCATCATCACTTTCATTTTACAAGTGAAAGTGAGGCTCAGAGGCAGCAAGGTTACAGAGTTGGGAATTACAGAGCTCAGCCTTTTTCTCTCCTTGTCACCTTTAATGCCCTTCGACTTGTCCAGGTGACCTAAATTATAGGGACTCTTCAAGATTCAGAAGAGGTAACTCATGAGACAAACGTGTCTCTGTGTTTTAGCTTGTGAAGGTAACATCCTGTGACCAACTGGGGCTTGAAATCATTTCTGCTGGGGCCTCAGCTGGGATGGCTGTGTGATATAGCCTGATGCATGTGTTGTGGAGGTTTGGGCCAGTGACATCATCTAGCAGTTATCAGGTTGCAGATGAGTAGAACTGTGCTTCTATGGGGTGGCCCATTCTGTCTCTTTGGGGTGGCATGTGTGTGTTTCTTTTGCTGGGAGTGTCTTCAGAGATTGCCTGGTGAATTGAGAAGTACAGTAGTATTCCATGGAAATAATAACAAAATTTTGAGTAAACTTGATTCATGGCAATATTTGTTTTTGTGTTATTTATGATAGGAAAAATTAGGAGTCATTGAACTGCCAAGCAAAAGAAAAGTTAAGCAAATTATAGTGTCTCCCTTTTGTAGCAATTGAAAACGATCTGCATCTGGGAACATGCTCCTGATATAATTTTAAGTTAAGATAACAAGATAAACAATTTTATAAAGTATGATCTCAACCCTAAAAGGGGAGAAAAAGCTACAGAAAAGATGGAGTAGTTTGAAACCTTTTCTATTTAAAAAAATAAACTTTTAATACTTGGGCAACTTTTCTACTGTAAGTGTGGTTTATTTTAATAATTAGGAAAAATTAAAAAATCTTTTAAAAGTGTGCCCTGAAATAGAGTTAAATATAGCAAATGGAATAAATCTAAAAAACAGAGCATTTAGAGGAGGAAGAAAGCAAGTTGTAGGATATGTCAGTATGGTGCAGTTGTAAAGCTTACATGCTGTCTATTACTGGAGATTTATTAACATTTGTAGTAAAAGTGTTGGGAATGATGAAGTGATGAACACTACTCAGGACTGTGGTCACTTCTGGTAAGAAAGGGAAGGGAAAGGGACCTAGGATGAGTACATAGGGCCTTCAGCTGTGCCTGTGAAGTTTTCTTTCCTTAGCTTGGTGGTGGGTACATGGGTATCCATTACCAGGCATAGAAATGTGTTTTATGGGCTGCTGTCTATATCTCTTTTAATATTTTAGCATTTATCATGCCAAGAAAAGAATTTCCTTTCCAACTTACCCTATATCATTAGCGAAACATTAGTTGAAAGCAAGCTTTGCCTTGTTTGATACTGTCAAATAAATCATTTGTCACTCAATTGCCATTTCATTGAATTGAGCAGATGCAGTGTAGACGGCTCTGGTGCAATAATGTCAATGGAGTACACAAAGGCTGCCGGACTCAGCACACACCCTGGGCCGATGGGACGGAGTGCGAGCCTGGAAAGGCAAGTAATGCCCTGTTCTGTCCTTCTGTCTTAGGGCAGAAATGTGCACAATTTTGGCTGTATAATCAGACACCAATGTTTAGAATATAAAACAATGCAGTCTGTTTTAGCATGCGTAATATTTTTTAGAGGACAGATGTTTAGCTTACTATTAAAAATTGTGAAACTTAGATTGTATAATGCTGATACCAGAGAATATACCTATCATTATTGCTTCAATATTAAGATATTCTCTCAACTTAAGACTTTCTCTCATTTAAACATGTCTAAAATTCCAGTGTGCCTATGGGAACATTTAATGTGAGATCGTATTTCTTTTTCTTCTCTTTTGGGGTGACACTGGAAAGTTATTGGTAAGTTGATGGAACAGTTTAGAATCAAGGAAATATAGAAATATAGTACATCTATTGCAGGTACTACTATGATACCAGGCTTTTGCCAACCGGCATTATTCCCTTTAAGGAGCTATAATGTCATCTAGGATATATCCAAATCCAGGTTCTCATGCGCTGGTTATAATTGTTTCTACTGATTTGTTAATAGCTAAACAGAATCTGCTACTTTTGTGGCCCAGTGGTAACAGTGTCTCATGCACCCAGGAGTATCATTAACTTAACCTTCTGTACCTAGTGTGCATTTAAAAAAAATGGTGGCATGTCAGTGATACCACCATCAGCCCAAAAATTTGGTTACAAAAAGTTTTAGATATAAATCCCAATTGAAATACACATGGAAAATGGCATTCTATCTGTAACTTTCCAAGGATACAATTCCTGAATGATATTTCTGAGTGGTTTGCTATCCTTCTATATGTTTTTCCCTTTTTTCTCTCCTCTTTGCATTGTCCACTTTACTTACTTTTAATAATTCTCATCTCATTTCGCTTTCCTCCGCTTTACCTTATAGAATCAGTAGCACCCAGAATGTTTCTGTGGAAGAGGTCCTGAGAGATGATGGAACTTCATTACCTGTTCCCTGATATTACAGAGAAGAAACTGCTCAGTTTCTTGTCTCACAATGAGTGATTTGTCCAAGGTCACTCAGATCATTTGGCATAGCCCCTCCTCTGAAGGGGCAGCAGGTCCTACTGGAGTGGCCCTAACTCAGGCTCACTGAGCTCCTCCAGTTTGTGATGGTCAAAGAGGAAGACTAGTGGATTTTTCAGTGTTAAATGATCCTGAGGATATGAAAGTTTAAAAATATAAAGGCCAATGCAAAAATAAGAAATTATAATGAAGATGCTTTTATCTTTGACTTAAATTGGAAACAGAGTCAGCTCATGTGCTAATTTCTCTGTGGCTGGGACCTCATCAATTGAGAATATAGCTTTCCTTAATGACAGCCTAACAAAAAGTGTATATGGATACAAGCATGTAATAGCTTCTAGAGCTTTCATTGGTGTAAAGGGAAATATATCTCTTTGACCAAAGAGTGAATCTTTGCAAGATGTAAAACTTAGTGGATTGGAGGCTACAAAATCATAGTTTTGTCTGAGAGTCCATGGCAGCGATTAAAAATTGAATATGGCACTCATTCTTACAAAATCAAGATGTAGCCTCAGAGTCCTTCTAAACACAAAGATCCAAACAACTGCTACCAGTTGGTAGGAGATAACAATAAACTTAACACCTATTTGACAACTTGGTTAGTTGGCTTGAGTTAGAACCAGCCCGTTATATTACTTAAATTGAATCTGTTTGATCTCAGCAAAATCACTGGTATTTAGTTGTGGTTCTTAACCTGATAGACCCACCCACTGTGTCTATTTCTGACACATGTTATTGCTGCAAAAGAAACACAACAAAGAAAAATTTTCAATTACGTGATGAAATGACTTGTATTTAGTAAAATTGTCATGAACGTGCTATCAAGCTCCATATAGCAGTATGGTTACCCAACCAGTTCTAGAATGCAAAATAACTTGGAGGATGTCAATTGTGTCTTTTCCCAATCTTCTGTTTTTGCAGAAGAGGAGGGATAGTAGGGTAATCTTCTATCTTCTGAGGGATGGGGAGCTTTGGGAGAGCTTTCAGCAGACCCTGCTCCTGCTAAACACAAGCAAGTGGGTGTGCTTGTAGCAAGAGCAGGAGCCTTCAAGGCATTCCCAAGGTAGGCTCAGGATGCTTTTGGAGAAGAACTGTGCAGAGAAAATGATAGGTCCAGTTTTAGTTGTTTTAGAAAAGTGGCCATGTCTAGCAGCTTTTATTAAAGATGTGGATATATATAAATACCCTGAAGAGTATTTACACATTCTAGAAATGCCAAAGAAGGTGAATATGTTGGCATAGAAATTCTTTGAGTTTTTTGCTTTGTTTCTTTTTCATAGAATTGCCAGTATGTGTGTTTTCTCTATATGCTAGCACATTCTGCCTCCCTTGGCCGCTGGGTTAATGTTTTTTCTTTCTTTCCCTTCTTTCTGTTCTGCTCCTGCAGCAGTAATCTGTCTTGGGCTGCTGACACAATGTTATTTTGATGAATGACTCACTAATGTCTCTTTATTTTCTCCACTCTCTTAAGTCCCTTAGCATTTTCATTTTAACCTTATTTGTGAGTGTGAGGTTTGAAACCTCTTTGTTTCAAGTTTCCTTTGGACAAAATCAACCTCTAAGTCCCCATTCCAACCTCTTAAAAAGATACATTTGTATAAAATACTATTTAAATGGTTTTGGACATTTTAAATAAAGGCTGACTCTATTTCAGCTCTTATTTCACCAGCCACTTAATGCTTTGCTATGATGTAATAGTAATTTTGCTCTGTGATTATTATTTGTAGAATTTGCCAGGTAAAATAGATTATCTTGGCGCATGTTTCCCAAACAGCCCCCATTCCCAGCATCTGTCATGTCAGACACTTTTCATATTCCTCTGAAGTTCTTCCTCTCTTTTGGACACGTGTCAATGGTCGTATCACTAAGAAATATTTAATTTCCATATCAGTTTTGAATTAGAAGTTTTCTTTTAAAAAGCAACTGTGAGGACATTTGAGTGCAGTGCTAAATGGTAGCGCTCTGATAAACCTACCTCCTTGTTTTGTTCTGAGGTTTATAGTAATGCTTAATGAGAAGAATGGTCATTTGGAATTTGCTCTCTTGTGGAAATAAAATCTGTAGAATAAAGAGATCCAGAAACTGAAGTCTGAAGTGCTAAGAGGGAAAAAATATATTTCCAGAAAACTCCTTAATTTTGTCCTCAAGGTACAAAATGGCTGTGTTAGCTCCAGCCAAGGAGTCTGACTTCCCCGCGGAATGAAGCCAAAGAGTTCAGAGGGCCTCTTGAGTAATCCTACCCAGTGAATTCTGCTAACTTCCCTTTGACCACCGCTATCCATAGGGAAACTTTGCAAAATATAGGTTCAATTGCCAAGATAAAGGGGAGGATGGATATTGAGTGAATAATCTGGAGACTCAGCCTCACCTAGGCATCTCATTAATCTTACTTTTGGTGAAAACTTCAGTCCTTTATTTAGATGTCAGAAATTGTCCCCTTTGCTCACAGTTAAGAGGCAGTATGTGTCCCAGTTAAGAGTATGCACTGTTAAGTCTTGTCTATGTTTCAGTACCATTCCTGCCTCTTACTTATGTTTGGCATCAACCCCTCTGTCCCTTCATTTTCTTTTCTGTAAAAATGGAAGTTATAATAGTACCTACTTCGCAGTGTGTTGTGAGGACTAAGTTTGTATATATAATGCTGAGAACAGTGCCTGACAAATATTAAGTGCAGTGTACATATTTACCATTATCATTGCCACTGTTATTTAAGTGGGGTCCCGTATGTGCTAAGTTATATACTAAGTATGTTACATACTTTGTCCCATGTTAAACTCCAAATAATTTTGGCCAGTAGGTCCCCATTTTTTGGTTGTGGAAACAGACTTTAAGGACTCACCCAAGGCCACAGAATTATTTTGTAAAAGAGTTACCAGTCCTAGTGAGACCTGTTATATTCTGTTAAGTTTTGTCTGTCTAGACCCGCTGTGTCCAGTATGGTGGCCATTAGCCATGTGTGGCTATGTTAAAATGTCAACATGAACTGAGATGTGCTTAGGTATAAAATACACCCCAGGATTTGAAGACTTAGTATGAAAAAAAAGAGCATTAAAAAACTCATTAGTAGGCCAGGTGTGGTGGCTCAGTCCTGTAATCACAGCACTTTGGGAAGCCAAGGAGGGCAGATTTCTTGAGCCTAGGAGTTTGAGATTAGCTTGGGCAACATGCTAAGATCCCCCACCCCCAACTGTCTCTATAAAAAATAAGAAAATTTAGCTGAGCATGGTGGTATACGCCTGTGGTCCCAGCTACTCGGGAGGCTGAGGTGGGAGGATCACTTGAGCCTGGGAGGTTGAGGCTGCAGTGAGCCATGATTGCACTACTGCACTCCAGCCTGGGTGACAGAGGAAGACCTTGTCTCAAAAAAATAAATAAATAAATAAAATAAAAAATATCTTGAGTAATGTTATATAGATTACATGTAGAAATAACAATGTTTTAAATAGATTGGGCTAAATAAAATAAATTAAGTTTTTTATGTGACTTTAGAAATTCTTAAATTATATATGTGGTTCATGTTCTGTGTCTACGGGACAGAGGTACTCTAGACAAAGCTGTCTGTCTGTTCATTTATTTTTATATGTATATTTTCTAAGAAATGTTCACAGCCACTGTAAAGACAAATATGAAGTGATTTCCAGAGAGTGACGTAGTCCCCACTGCCTTGGTGCGCATTTCATGTGTCCTGAGTCACCCGGGGTTCAGATGCAGAACGTCTTAAGCCTCAGCCAAACAGCCCAGGGAAAGGGACGTGTCCTCAGATACTGTAAGAGGATAATTACAAGGGAGGAGGCCAGGCAGACTGGAGAAAGCTTAATTGCACTGTTTAAATAATTGTTTACCAAGTATTGTGTGGGGGTGGAGCCTGCTATTCCCACTGAGACCTTCACCTACCTCTTATTTTTCCACTTTCCCTGCATACTGCCCCACCCCCTGGTCTTCAAACTCCTCTGCCTCTCCCCTCTTGGCGGCTGTGTCCTCCCTGGGGATAAATCATGACAGCCGCCACCAGCTCTGCTTCAGAGATCTGAGCGAGCCGCAGGGCGTCACCCTCCTGTGGCCACTGCCGCCACTGTTCCTTTGTCCATTGCTCAGTGACCTCGGCTTTGTGTCAGGGCTTCACACCCCAACAATGGCAGAGGGTTGGAATGGCTTCTCTCCTCCCTTGTCCTGCTGAGGAGTTTTATTTTGTTTTATTATTATTTTTTAAACATCATGGCCTTCTTCCTGCTCCAGGCTGGAGAATCTGAAACCATTAGTAACAAACAAGTAATAAAGTTTAGGGCTCTCTGTAGTGTGTCCATTTTGCTTTCGTCTCATCCTGACAGGTTTCCTGGAGTGTGTTTATAGGAATCATGTAACTCGCTTTTTTTCCCCCTCTCCAATATAATTAAAATTGGGAGCAATAAAGCATTATAGTTTACCAGACTTGTAACTTCTCTAGGCCTTATTGATGGAAATTCACTATGCAAATCTTAGAACTCATTTTGGCCCTGTCTATAACCACCCTTCCCATTTCCACTCCTGGTTTTTCCAAGTAAACTAATTGAGCCGTTTGAAGCTTGCCATTGGAGTTACCATGTCAGCCTGGAGCCAGTCACTGGCCAGTTTTATTCAAGCAAGCTATAAAGGAAGACCCAGGCTAAAATCACTAAGTGTGAGATTAAAATCCCTATAGTTTCTAGTTTTCATATAGATGATGAATCTGCAGCATTTCAAACCCACACATGGAAAATAATTAAAGTATGGTGTGTTTAAAAGGACAGCCAGTCCTGTAACAACTCATAGCGCCAAGTCTCCCTCACTATTCCCCTTATTAAATACAGCACTGCAAGTATGGATTTTGTGTTCCCAAAGAAATGGATGTCCCTGTGACAGATGGATCCTGGGGAAGTTGGAGTCCCTTTGGAACCTGCTCCAGAACATGTGGAGGGGGCATCAAAACAGCCATTCGAGAGTGCAACAGACCAGAGTAAGTCCTAGAATGTATAACTGTTATTATTGGTATGTCAGGAACAAGAGATTCCTAAAGGGAATAATTTTGGTGGATGAAGAGCACGTTCCAAATTAGAGAGCTAGAAAGAACATAAACTTCAAGGGCTGCTTAGACCCACGGTACCCAAAGTCTATTCCCAGGCACTTCTCCCTGTGTTATTGTTTTTCTCTCAAGATCCTTTGTTATTCACAGTTTTATCTACCAAACAGATGATGGTTTTGGGGTTGGTCTGTTTCCCAGTGTTGACAATCAGGCAGGTCTCACTCTCCCCGCTACACTCAGAGCTTAAGATAGCACACTAATGGAGTGACTAGATAGATTTTCACATGGAAACAAAAACATTGGGCATTTTCATCCAGTTTGTAGACTAATATACTCCCTCTAGTTAGACCTCAAGGGACCTGGGACCCCAAATCAAGAATTACTTTTTATTTCATTTTTTTCTTTTCTTTTTCCACCAATAATGTGTTCTGTGATAAGAAATTACTTTTTTAATCAATCTAGTTGTATTACAGGTGAGACAGCTGAAGTCCCCATCCTACAACCTGACATTTTACAGATTGAGAGTCTCTTGCCTTTCAGAATAATTCTCATTGTGTGACTATGGCAACTTCTACCGGCCTAACCTTGTCAGGACTGACATGTTTAAATACAGTCCGTGGACTTTTTCCCCCAGCATTTGTCATAGCAGACGTGGGTAGGGTGGGGTGGGTTGGAGGGTTGGGGAAGCCTGTTTATGCATAATAAATTGCTATCTTCATTTTGAAAAATGGCATCCAATTTTACATAGATCTAAGACATATATAGTTGAAAAGGAATAGAAAATAATAGGTAAGTAAAAGTAAGTAATAGTTTGTATGGCACTTTCTCAGACTTGCCATGGAACCTATTTAGGCTGGGGAACCAAGAAATCTATAGGGATAGTTTTTCAATGTAAAAACCCACAACCACTTTGAAGACCCTAGCTGCTTTGGGATTTTGTAAAATGATTTCCTCTAGCAGTCTCATTTATTTTTAATAGCTTAGATCATGGATAGCAAACTCTATTGTACTGAGAAGCAAATAGGTGAAGTAAAGGAGCTAAGTAGGCTAGGGTAATACAATAGTTGTATTGTAGAGATCAAATGCAGGGCACTACTCAGGTCTGGCTGATTGTTCAGAGGTAAGAAAAGAGTCTAATATTGGCACAGCTTCCAAATCTTTTCTATGAAAAATCTGAATTGTGTGAATCAAAAAGAACATAGCTGTAGGCAACTGGTTTGCAAGCCCTGGTCTAAATACTCTGTACTACAAATCTCAGGTGATGATTAATTTACTTTAACTCATTTTTGTTCATAACCCAACCTTATTTCATGTCCATATAGTGGTCAACAAGGAAGATAACTAAAGGGCTATGAGATATAGACTCTGTTCCATAAAACTAATACTGTAGCTATGAATAAAAATGAATAAGCCTTAGATTTTCGATATAGCCTATATTTTGAATTAGTTTTTAAAATATTAGTATAAATATAGATCATGCTTAAAAAGATTCAGACACAAACATATAGAATATTTTAGAAGTTGTCACACTATTCCTACTTCCTGCTTATTCCCCATGAGAAATAATCACTAAAAAAAATTGGGTGTGTGTCATTTCAGACTTTTAGAAAAGATTGTGGATGTAAATATATATTATATGAAATAAGTACCATATAATATAAAATAAGTATATATAATATAAAAGAAGCTTCATACTGCTTTTTAAACTCAGCTATACATCCTTGTTGCTGGTGTTGTTGAAGCTTTAAAAGAAAATCTTGTAACAACTAATATGATGAATTTTTACATATTAAAAACTATTTGTTGGCTACGTTGAGCAAAGTTATTAGTTTATAGTAAATGCTATCATGAGGGTATGAACTTGCAAACAGTGACCACTTTATAAGCACTTAAAACATTTTTGACTCAAGAATATTCCATTCAAAATAAGTATTTGGCCTTTTTTTAAATACTACTTTTTTAAGTCTTGAGCAATTCTAGAAGTAATGTGAAAAGTGGAGAGAGATAAATCACTCCATAATTGGAATGGGCTAGACAAAGAAAATCACCCAGTGTAAAGATCTCAGCAGAAAAGGATCTTGAGCTTCAAAGTGCAACAAAGATCCTCACATTCAGAAGTTAAGAACCAATCATTAAAGACCTCAATTAGAGGTCCTTGTCCCTGCTGTTTGCTATGGGAGTTTTTTTTTTAAAAAAAAAAACACCTAGTTGAGTGTCAGCACTGACATCATTTCATTAAAACTCCTCCAAGTTATTTGCACTTTAGGATGTCCCTGTTAATTGAGGAAGGAGACTGCCTCTGAATACAGAGGTTACAATGGCTCTGGGGGAGTCAATTTGAAAAGAGAAAGGAACACAGAAAAGGGAAAATCAGATCCAAATCTCAGTTTAAAAGCTTGTTCAGAGAAATTCACAGAGCAGATGGTTCATTATGTAGAACGTAGAAGTGGTTGCTGTCACGCTTCTCAGGGAGTTTGAGGGGAACAGCTGCCCCCCTCACCGGGAATATGCCTTTTGTCAGTTTGACGAGCCCTTACAATATAATGGAGTACTCTGTTTTTAGAACCCAAGGTACAAGGTATGTCTCTATTAAGGACACTGGATTGTTTTGTCTTTTTTCACAGTATTTATCTGATTCCAGAGTGTATTTATTTAGCATCCAGAGACTTTATAGTATATTCTTAGGAGTTTTTTCCCCCCCGAAAGCATAAAAGCCAAAAAAGATGGGATTATGCTCTACTCCATGAACAAGCTGTAGAGACCATATGCTTTCTAATTTTGGTCACAAGATATTTTGGTCTCAAGTGGTATATATGGTGCTACAGGTGGGGCCCTTATATTTTGTCTTTAGGTGCTTTATTTTTTTAATCTCAATTTTGATCCATGCCCTACAGATAAGATGATCATAGTTCTGGTTTGCAACAACAGTCCCTCGTTCTATCTGTTGCCCTGGAGGAGTTATTAATAGCGCCCGTTTTCACTCTCAGAACGTTCTTGATTGGGCAATTAATTATATGGTCTCCCGGCCTATAAGAAGTGTATAATAGAGTAAAATTTAAAATCAGAACCACCAAAATATAACTTACAGTACCAAAACCAGACTGAGCTTTGGAACTAGAAGACGTATTTTCAGACTTTTGGGCCCTATACTTGTTTTGTGCTCACAATTTGGCTCAGAGCTTCCTTGTGGCTGAAACAAAATGGTACGTAGAATTGTTACAGTCTATCAAAAACAAAAATCATACCAGTTCCTCAGGAAAAGCACAGCATTTTATTTTTCCAGTGCTTCTATTTTGCTTTTAAATTAGGAGATAGGTTAAAATTTGAAAATAATAAACTCAAAAATTTGAGGAAAAAAAGATTGTGAACTAGATATTTCCCCCTTAGGCTCTCTCCATAGCAACTGCTTATGAAATCTTACTTTAAAAACATATTCAAGACATATGTCTATTTCATCCAGAAAATGAATTTCTCATTTGGCTGTCAGGAATTACAGCAAGGCTTTTTTTGAGGCACTCGGTTTGGATGAACTTGTTTCGAAATGTTGAGAATTGGTTACTGTGGAAGAGCGATTAACTAATGAACACATAAAAGAATCCAGTTTCATAGACTGCCCCATTTGGAAAGATCATTAAAGATGGGCTGGTACAGCTCCCGCCCCATCCCATCTAATTTTGAATAGCCTTTCAGCATTCTCCATAATTGGCCATCAGGCCCCTTCTTAAAAACCTCCAAGCACAGGAATCACACTACCTTCTGGGGCTGCCTGTTATATCTTTAGAAATGTCTTGTGCCAACCCTAAATCTGCCTACCCTAATTCATTGTACATAAACATAGAAGTTGAGATTTCTGTTCAAACCCTTTTGCAGACCAAAGTTTAACTTTCCTTGAGAATAGACTGTATCTGTGATGACCTCTGCAAAAATTTCGTTATAGTTTTGGTCATGCATCATCTTGAATTTCCTTTCTATGTATCAACAGGCATGGCTGTGTAATATGTGCTTGGAAGAAAGATCCAATTTGGCTGTGCATAATAGGAATTACTCTAGCAATTTCCTTAAACCCTTCCCATCCCTATTTGACATTCAATATTTTAAAAGGATCTTAATAGTTGGGAAATGTGGTTACTATTTTTTAAAGCTATATTTCCTATTATTTTCAATATTTGCCTACCTAGAAAAATACTCCTATTCCGCTAAATAATGAAATTATAAAATGATTTTTTTTTCCTTGCTGAAAGATGAGTTTGGTTGGCTAAAGTTTTCTCTATTATATAGTCCATGTAAATCAGGCAACAGTCACATTGCCTAGGAGAGAGGAAACATATATAGTTTAGAAGGCCAATTTATATTTGTTAAAGTCATGTCCATAATTAAGGAAAAAATTGTAACCTGCCTTTACATAAAAGCAAATCAACTTGCAGACCAAGTTTTGATATGGAAAGAGGCCTGTCTCAAGGGAGACAGCCTGAAAGAGAGGCCAGCTTCTGGTCAGGGAGAGTTGGATTGGGCTCCCCTCTCAGTACAGTCAGTGACAGAATTTGGAACGTAGCGCAGTGACACAAGAATAGTCCAGGGATCAGGAAACCTTTTCCATCAGGGCCAAATAGTAAATATTTTAGACTTTGCACTTTATGTGGTCTCCATCACAATTACTCAACCTTACTGATACACGGAGAAACAAACATAGACAATGTGGGTGTGGCTATGTTCCAATAAAACTTTATTTATGGACACTGAAATTTGAATTTCCCATAGTTCACATGTGTCCCAAAATCTTCTACTTTTAAGATTTTTTTTTCAATTACATTAAAATGTAAAACTTATTCTTAGCTAACAAGCCATGCAAAAATAAGTGGCGGGCTGGATTTGGCCCACAGGATGGTAGTTTGCCAAATCTTATAATAGCTAAACTTTTATTAATCACTTACTGTAAGCCACACTTTGTTCAAGTGCTTTGAATGTATTAATCTAGTTAACCCTCACCACAGCTTTATGAAGTAGATATTAGTACCATCTCCCTTTTACAGACAAGCAAACAGAGGCTTGGCAAGATTAAGCAACTCACCTAAGATTGCATCATTATTAAGAGGTATGGCTAGGATTCAAACCCTTTGTTTCCAGAGTCCATGTTTCTAACCATCAGGAGTATTGCCTCTCACATATAGTATTTTTTGTGTGTTTATAAAAAATGTTTTTTATAAAAATAAATCCCAAAATACTACTTGCCATGTTATAGTGGTCAAAGCAAGCAAAGGTGGAAACTGTTACCATCTGAAGGGAAGCCACCTGTAAGTCATAACTATTTGCAGTCCGAAGAACTACTGCATTTGATAAAGTTCAAGAATCAGCTAAGACCTGTTATATAAGAGAACAAAAAAATCAATTTTAAAAACTTTATGTTCAAAGTGAAAGAAATATGAGTTACTTTCAGGCAATAAATAAATGATTGATCCACCATAGTCAGCTGGGACATCTAAAAAGATTCCATAATGATAATTTCAACTGGAGGAAAAATTGAAGGGGGTCTTCCTTGTAGTACATTTAAAACAAGTTTCACCTGAGCAGGTATACAGTCCTGCTCTATTATTCATGGATAATCTGTGATATTTTATGCATGAGACTGGGGTGCCTTGTTACTGAGAAACGGGCTTGGATCTAGGAAACCCATTCTGCATCTCTAAATGGCACCGAAAAAGAAAACAAACAAAAAAAAGACTCTGAACCACAGCACACAGATAATGTAGCAGACGTGCACAGAGAAGATTCTGGGAGACTTGGATTCCAGTCCTGACTCTCCTCGTTTGTTAGCTGTGTGACCTTTGGGCAAAGTACTTCTCTAAACATCCTGTTACTCGGTATGAAAGCACCTCATCTTCCCTAGTCTTGGACAAGATATGAAGGAGCTTTTCCAGGTTGAATGAATAGTGCAGATATACAGTATATGAGCTTAATTGTGCTTAATGCAGAAACAGACAGACATAGACACGACTGTCTTACGTGCCATTTTGCATCCCTAGATGCAGTCTTCCGTATGATAAATAATGGTGAATGTTGATCAGACTTCTTGCTAAGTTTTTCAGAGTCACAACAAGCCTTTTAGGTACACAGCATCATCTCTGTTTTACATGTGAAGATAGAGCCCAGGGAGGTGAGACAGCTTATACAAAGTCAAACCTCCAACTTGTAACCGCAAAGCCGGTGCTCTTACTTTATGTTGCAAATCTTTGATCGAATGAGTACATTTATAACAATATTAGGACAAGCTTCCCTAGGAGGGCCTTTTTGGGACCTGGGCACGCTGCAGGAGCACTGAGTCCTGCCTCAGTGCTCAGAGTGGGTGCTGAAGCCAACTGCAGAATCAGATCAGATTAGATTGGGCAGTGCTGACATGTACTATCATAGTAGCTAACATTTTCTGGCATCTACTATGTACACTCATTTTAGAGAAGGGGAAAATTGAAGCTCAGGAAGACTGAGAACTTTGTCTAGGGCCACACAGATAGGGCCAGATTGGAACCGAGATCCGGATAGGATAGAGATAGAGGATAGGGCCAGATTGGAACCGAGATCCAACTCCAGAGCTCCTTCTACCTCTCATTCTATATTTCGTGAGCAGGGCTATATTTCTCATTCCCCAAAACTCCTGTTTGAAACAAACCAGCCAAAACCCCATTTTTTATAGTCCGATTACTCTGAAAGATTCATTCTAAAGGAAAAAAGGTGAAAAATGTCCTTTCAGTTTCAGGGTGTTCTAGGGCAGTTGTGAAACCCGAGCTGTTTGAGCCCTGGGTGGGTGAGCCCCAGCTTCCTATGATTCTGTGATCTTCCCATTTCCATGATGAATTTGGCATGCTGGTGACTGCTGGTAGTTGTGTTGTATAATTTACTCTCTGGATCACATCTGGAATATACATGCACAGGGTTGCATGCCGAGATTAAATTTGCACTGTGATGCTTTGCAAGGCATACGCCATACACTCGTCACACAAAAACTAATGAAACCAGTCTGCTCTTTCCTGCTTCTCCTCTTAAGTTAGTCAAAATGTGAACACATTCCCATTATTCAATTTTATTTGTGAAACAAAACAAACAAAAACAATGGTTGTCTGGAGAGAGGGTGTAGAGGGACAGAATGAATGGAGGTGTGAGGGAACAAGTTTTTGATGGTCTCCTGTGAATATGTCGAGGTACAAAAGGAAGATAGGGAGCATTCCAAACCACTGTTGGGTACCTTTCACCTTCTACAGTTTTAACACTGAAGCACCATGAATGTCGGGAAGAAAAGGAACAAAAAGTGGCCTAATAGATTCAGATTCAAGCTTTGTATCTCATACTTTAAGCTATACATTCTAACATTTATCCTCACAACTGCCTACAAGGTAGCTACATTCAATTTTGCAAATATAAGGGAGGCTTGCGGAGGTCAAGTGATTTACCCAAGGTTATATGCATCATGGTATTGACAGCAGGAATGCAAAACCAGGATTCAGGGCTCTTGCCCATTCCTCTGTCATTTGCCGCCCTAGATTTACTTCTCTAGAAGACAGGAAGTCACGAATGAGGGAATGATGTTCAGAGGAATACATGATAATACAGTGTGTGTGCTCTTCACTTTTTTTTTTTTTTTTTTCAGGCCAAAAAATGGTGGAAAATACTGTGTAGGACGTAGAATGAAATTTAAGTCCTGCAACACGGAGCCATGTCTCAAGCAGAAGCGAGACTTCCGAGATGAACAGTGTGCTCACTTTGACGGGAAGCATTTTAATATCAACGGTCTGCTTCCCAATGTGCGCTGGGTCCCTAAGTATAGTGGAAGTAAGTGTGTCTGGTGTATGTATCCGCCATTGGCCGGCCGGCACCGAGGCCAAGCACGAAAGTCAAGTTGTATCCTTTCTCCTCTCCAGTTCTGATGAAGGACCGGTGCAAGTTGTTCTGCAGAGTGGCAGGGAACACGGCCTACTATCAGCTTCGAGACAGAGTGATAGACGGAACTCCTTGTGGCCAGGACACAAACGATATCTGTGTCCAGGGTCTTTGCCGGGTAAGTCCCAGGTGGTGTTTTCTTCACTGTGTTTTTCCCCTGCCAAGCTGTGGTTTGTGGCTTCCTAGGTAGAATAGCAACTGCTAATATCTGTGCACTATTGCCAGGGCAGTGGTTCTCAAAGTGTGGCCCCAGGATCAGCAACATCATCAGTATCACTTTTTTTTTTTTTTTTTTTTTTGAGACGGAGTCTCGCTCTGTCGCCCAGGCTGGAGTGCAGTGGCGCGATCTCGGCTCACTGCAAGCTCCGCCTCCTGGGCTCACACCATTCTCCTGCCTCAGCCTCCCAAGTAGCTGGGACTACAGGCGCCTGCCACCGCGCCCGGCTAATTTTTTGTATTTTTAGTGGAGACGGGGTTTCACCATGGTCTCGATCTCCTGACCTTGTGATCTGCCCGCCTCGGCCTCCCAAAGTGATGGGATTACAGGCGTGAGCCACCGCGCCCGGCCTAGTATCATTTTTTCTAATGCACGTTGTGCCAAAGTTTGGAAACCATTGCCCTTGATTCTTCTTGACATTTTCAGTCTCTGTGAGGGTCTTCCACAAAACCTCTCCTTAAAAATTTATTATAACAGTTTGCACACACACTCCTTTGCTATAACCTCAATGCTTAAGCAAATGCTTCCTGACAGCAAATTTTTTAGATTGAATAGCTGAGGTCGAGAAATATGTCAGGAAGAATAGCTGGCCTCACTCTAGTTTCTCTTTGCATTTTTAACCGTGATCATTTCTACCTGAGACATGCCTGTTAATTAATTATTCTTGAAAGGGAAATTGGGAAACTTCTGGGAAACAGCAAAGCATCAGAGTAGTGATTTCTCAGGGGCTAGATACCATTTCACTGTTCTCGTTAGTCAAAAATTATTTCTGATCTGGTTGGGCTCTGAGATGATGCCTCTGGGTTTTTTTGTTTGTTTGTTTGTTTTTGTTTTTGTTTTGCCTGTGGTCCAAAAGCACATTGGAGTTCCTGGTTGGAAGGATTTGATTGAAAGAACCCCTAAGGGTATCACCCACTGACTAATAGCTTATACTGCAGATTTCCTTATCTATCCATTTCACAGCAACACATTGAGTTTTTCCTCAAAGATTAGTTCACACAAATGAACAAAATGGACAAGAATGTGGACTGTGTTCTCCTGGTCTTCTGGTCATTGTCAGTGTATGTTTCAGAGTTCAGTGTACGTGGCTGCATTGTGTTAATATGGGGAGAAATTCCGGAGGCCACTCGATGGAGCCTCAGGCTTGAAACTGGCGGCCCATGGTCATACTTTGGCTGGCATTCGTAGCCAATATTTAAACGTATGGGATTTTACATAAAATCAATTTTTCCAGCTTCTTTGGAAAATTGGGAAAAAATGTCAACACAGGGCTCCCATCCCTCATGGCAGCAATAATCTGGAGTGGACAGCGGCAACTCCCTTATGATGGGGCATGAGCTCTTTAATTAGATACAGTCCTCACCTATGCCCTTTTTTTTCATTCCTAAGCAATTTTTTAAAAAATTACTGTGCTTACTTACAGACTAGTGCTTTTCAAACTTTTATCTGTAGATGAAGCACCTGAGGAATCCTATTAAAATGCCAACTCTGATCCAATAGATCTAGGTGGGTCCTGAAATTCTGCATTCCTGACCACATCAAAGGTGCCCATGGCTGCTGGTCCAAGGACCACATTTTAAATAGCAAGGCAGTATATAATTTCAGTTTTCAACCTTTGCAAGTTTAAAGGGACTTGACTTTCTTGTCATTTTGAGTGCACAAAAAAGAAACACATTATTTGGCATTTTATAATCTCTATAATACTTACATTTATTTCAAATCTTTTCTTTTTAAAAGCAAGCTGGATGCGATCATGTTTTAAACTCAAAAGCCCGGAGAGATAAATGTGGGGTTTGTGGTGGCGATAATTCTTCATGCAAAACAGTGGCAGGAACATTTAATACAGTACATTATGGTAAGAATCTGCTCCTAAGAACCGTGAGAAGGAATATGGTCAAAGTTTGAAAATTGTTAACCACATGTAATACTGAAAAGTATTAATGTTGAGCATAAAAATCAGTCTTGTTATGGTGGATTATCCATCAACGAGAAGGCACCTAATAGAATTATATGAGAATACATTCTATTCTTTTGTTGTCCACTTTTTATTCCATACTTAGAGAAAGTGAACCATTTTGTGGAGTACTGAATTTCTGCTAAATTCTTTTCAGGTTACAACACTGTGGTCCGAATTCCAGCAGGTGCTACCAATATTGATGTGCGGCAGCACAGTTTCTCAGGGGAAACAGATGACGACAACTACTTAGGTGAGACGGGATGCCCTGCCACTTGTGAGTTCTGGTTCTATGGAGCAGTGGCCAGATACTACTTCCTTCCTGCTCTGGCATGCAGAGGGAGAGCTTTCAGATGTCATGGATTTGCATAAAATAAGTGCATCTCAAAATTCATCATTGTTTCTCCCTCATACGCACACCCTCGGAGTATTGATTGAAAAGTTATGTAGCTGCATTATTTGATATCAAGGGATTTACTCTGGATCTTAAAAAATACAAAGGCCCCAAGTCAAATTTTGAAAGTACTTATCTTCTAATTTTAGCATAAAATCCTTGCTCTCATTGGGTCTTTTCAAAAAGCTGTCCTGTGGGGAACTGACTTGCAAATGTTTTATTAGAAGCATTACTTGACTTCATTTTTATATTATCAGCTCTAACCAGTAGCAGACCACTGGTAGACTTATTCAGTATTTCATTATGCCTGTTCATTGCAAAAGATTCTATGGTGACATGTATTTTTCTTAAGTCATTACTAGAATAACAGTACTATACAGATTTTTTATCCTTTTCTCACTGAACCTAGGTGCATGATTAATTAATATCTATTCCTTATATTTAAACCACACATACCAAAATGACACTGTGTTGATTTTCAACAGTTTGCTCAGCCCAGTCCCATCTTATTTTATTATTTATTTATTTCTTAATTTAAAGTTCTGGGGTACATGTGCAAGACTGTAGGTTTGTTACATAAGTAAACGTGTGCCATGGTGATTTGCTGTACCTGTCAACCCATCATCTAGGTATTAAGCCCAGCATGCATTAGCTATATTTCCTGATGCTCTCCCTTGCCCACACATCCTGCATCCCGCAAGCCCCTATGTGTGTTATTCCCTTCCCTGTATTTTTGAGATAGGATCTCACTCTGTCACCCAGGCTGGAGTGCAGTGGTGTGATCACAGCTCACTGCAGCTTCAACCTCCCAGGCTCAAGTGATCCTCCCACCTCAGCCTGAGTAGCTGGGACTATAGGCACTCACCACTATGCACAGCTAGTAGTTTTTTATTTATTTTTATTTCTTATTTCTAGAGATGATGTCTCACTATGTTGCCCAGGCTGTGCTTGAGCTCGTGGCCTCAAGCAATCTTCCTGCCTTGCCTCCCAAAGTGCTGAGATTACAGGCATGAGCCACCATGCCTAGCCCAGTCTCACTTTAATTTATTTTTATGTAAATTTCTGTAAGTGATCGTGAAATTTGCCTAACTGTCATTTGAAAGAAAGGGGACATGGAGAGTAGAGTCATGACCGAAAGGGATTTAACTGGTCACCTTACACAAAACTCTTCCCAGCCATGAAGAGCAGCATGGCTTACACTCAGATTTAGAATAAATTAGAGCAGTCTTGCTGGGCAGTCAATCTTTAAAAGAAATGAATGTACTTTCTTTCTTATAATATCCAGGCAGGAACTCTATTTGTTCATCTGAATTCAACCAGTATAGAGGCCCTTAATATAAGCATTTAGACATATTGAGCCAGAAAGTGAGTATTTGTTGAATTGAATTAAAGCCTATATCTCTATTTTGGAATGTCTACACGAAGCTGCATAGATAGACAGTGAGCCTTTAGCTAAGCATGCTAATCAAGTATGATATTTATACATGACTCCATTATGGCATTTGCTATCACCATTCATTCACTCACTCACTTATTTAATATGTGCCAGGCACGCACTGTTCTAGGCACAATGAACAAAACAGATAGAAAAATTTGTGTCTTCTTGGACATTACTTTTTAGTGGGACAATAAACAATAGGCAATAAACAGTAACCTGACAGATAAGAAAACTCCATATTGTTACAGGTGATAAGTGCTGCTAGAAATCAGAGCAGACTGAGGGAAATTGGGATACCAAGTGTGAGATGTGGACAGTAGAGTTGAAATGTTTGAATCACAGAGCAAGATAGCAAGCTATTTAGAGGAAGAGCATTCCAGGTAGAGGGAATAGCCATTGCAAAGTCTTTGAAATAGGGAAGAACAGAGGGAGGCAGTGTGGCTGTTGCTGAGTGAACACAGAGGACACTCCTAGATAAGGTTAAACAGGACTAGGTCATAGACAACCATATAACCATTATAAGAACTTTGGCTTGGACTCAGAGACATCAGGAACCACTGGAGGTTTTGAGCTGAGGAATGAGCTCTTACTGCATTTATGTTTTTAAAGGAGCACTCTGGCTGGCACATTGAGAAGACATGGTGGAGGAAGTGTACAGGACAGAAGCAGTGACATTGATTAGGAAATCATTGCAGTAATTCAGGAGAGAGATGCTGGTGGCTTGGCCCCAATGGGAGCAGTATGTGGTTAGTTTCTGGATATCTTTTGAAGTTGGAACCAATATGATTTGCTGATGGATTGAACATAGTGTGTGAGAGAAATAAAGGAGTTAAAAGTACAACGGAATCTCAAAACTCCAAGGTCAAAACCTGAGCAATGGAAAGGATGGAGTTGTCATCAACTGAGATGACAAGACGACTAGTTATATATTTATTATACTACCACTAGTGTTTTAAAGTTCGGGCAGGGTCTTCATGTCTTCAGCTACTGATATGAAGCCTACATATGATAGGTACGAAGCAAATGATTGCTGAATTGTTGAACAGCCATTGTCCATGCTGTCTTTAATGAATACCTACTGTGCGCTTAATGGAGAATGAGGTTACCTTGGAAATGTACATTGACCTCTTCTTTCAAGGGCCGTAAAGCCTTGCTTGGAATTAATTACTCTATGACGACATCAGCTTTTCACTACCCCAAATATCCAAATGAGTGGCAGCTTTATAAGACAATTAACAAAGTTCTCGGGGAACTGTTTTCAAATTATTTTGTGGGGGAAATCCTTCATTTCTCCTTGAACAGCTGCAGAATGAGGCAAGTATCTTTCTTTGTACACTTGGTTATAAATTTGAGCATGTGATTGCTGTGTCCTTACTACTTCCTAATTAAATCAAACAGCATTGCATACAGCCTGCTTTATAAATTAATTTCCTGAGAACTGAAGGCCATGTTGAGTTGCTCCTTTCTTCTCTTCAAAAGAGAGAAGGATTCTCTGCTATTCTTCTCTTTCTTGGAAAAATAATCTCCCTCCAAGTGGTGGCCTCAATTCAGTTCAACTTAATGAGTGCACATCAAGCACCTGAATTCAGGAGGGCCTCCTGATAACCTTTTATTATTCACTGGAGGTTTCTTAATCTCCTTGTAAAGAATGAAAACAAAATTAAAGATCTGTCATCTGGGACAGGCAGTCTGAACCAGTTATGGCTCTTTAATGGAATAGAATAGGAAAGTCACCTGTTGGCATAAGGAAGTCTCTCTAGAAGCAAATGAAAAGTGTGCAAGCCTACATTGCAAGTCACAGTCCACTGAGTGTGAAAGTCGAGACCTCAGAGCCTTTGAACCTCACAGTGGTTACTCAACAAGTTAGGAAGAATTTGATGTTGTCATCAAGTCTGGCGTGTGTAAATATTTACTCTTGGCTTGAGGGAAGATGCAGCAAATGCACTGAGAAGGTTTTACAACCCACACTGGGTCTCGCGTTGAGTCCAGTCACAGATGTCCCATTGCTAAGCAAAGCAATCTTCATCCTTATCCCTTATGTGTGTGTGTGTGTGTTTTTTTTTTTTTCATGTGAGCCAAGCCATACTTTTCTGTGTATTCTGGGAGGGAGAGATTTCCAGGAGAGAGGGCCTTTTGTAGCAACCCAGCTCTGATGGGTGCAATGGGAGGGAAACCAACCCAGGAAATTAGCTCCCTTAATCGCATTAGTGGGAGGTTGGGCATTAGGCTCTTGTTTTCAGGAAACTATTTGTTTCACAAAGTACCAAAGCAGAAAGCCTCCCTGTCAAAGGTCATCCTTTCACGTGGACCCCTTCCTCCTGTTCAGCTAAAGCCAAGTTGTACCCAGGGCCACCATGTTCATATCCCTTTAGAAGAAAAAGTAACCATTTCTGTGATACTTATTTGTCTCCAGTGCACTTAGCTCTTGATTAATTGTGGCAATGGGAAGATGGGAATCCGTGCGGTGCAAGATAAAATAGGAATTTTTTTTTCATCTGATGATTTTAAGGATGTCTGGGGCCAAATCGTTTATCAGGGCAGATCGTAAGAGGAATCCTTTATCATTTGTGCTCTTCTCTTTCACCCCACTCACATCTACTAGAATAAAGAATATGCAGTGAAGGGTGAAATACCCTGAGTCAGCAAAGCATGAAAGGAAGCCTGGAGACATTGGGAAAGCCCCCCAAATTAACCCAGAACAGACTATCACTCTTTACATATGACCACACTGGATTATCACCTGATTTACAGAACCAGCATGGGACATTTTACTTTCCCCTTTTTAGCAAGACATCAGCTGGGTAACTAGCATGCAACTTCATTTGAAAGAATTGGGTGATTTTGTTGACAGCTCATCATACTGTCACCATTTGAATGACCCGCATTAGGGAGCAGCCTCAGGATACCCGAGGTGCCACGGAAACAACCTAAACAACCTCAGCTTCAGTGACCCATTGAAACTCCTGCCTCTTTCATGGCTGGTGGATCTCACGCTGCAGGAGCTACAGGCAAGACAAGGTTGTCAGAGGTTTACACTGACTGAAAAAGAGTCATTTGGCTGGAAGCACTCTATCCTCCTTGTCATGAGTGTCAGACTCCATCAATCACTTAATCTTTCAGCATCATCGATTGAGCACCTACTATGGGTTGGGATCTCTCTTGGGCTTATAAAAGTAAATTTTTATTTTTATTTTATCATTTTATTTATTTAAGGGGTAGGACTACAGGTTTCTTACATGCATATATTGGGTAGTGCTGAAGTCTGAGCTTTTAGTGTACCCATTACCCAAATAATGAACACTGTACCCAATAGGTAATTTTTTAACCCCTATCCTCCTTTTACCCTCCGACCTTTGGTAGTTTCCAATGTCTATTAGTCTAAAAAGTGGATTTTTAAATGGCTGCTTTGCTCAAGGGCTCATGCAGTCTAACAAAATGAACAATTTACATTTAAGAAAATCTACAACACAAACATACTTAGTTTCTATTTGTATACAAGAGAACAAATGCATGAACTCATTTACTCATTTAACAAACATTTGTTGACCCCCTTCTTGGAAAATTTTAGTAGTTTATAGACTCTGGAGATGGATTTCCATGATTAGGAGCCACCTGGCCTTGGGAAATTAACTATTTTAAGTTATGCTTTTCTCACCCATAAATTAGGCTTCTATAATAGACCCTACCTTAGAGAGTTGTGATAAGGGGACAGAACATACAAAGGCATTTTGATCTGCCAGGAACTAAAGCTCATATGGGTTCCTATTTAATCCATATAACAATCCTATAAGAAACTCATTATACAGAGGAAGAAACTGAGGCTTAGAGAGGTTAAGTAATTTATCCAAGTTGTTACAAATAGAAAATGGAAAAGATTGGTATCCTTATTGGTCTGACTTCAGATGCTACATACTTAACCACTTCACTTTACTGCCACCATGTAGAATGATATATGGCTGACCTGGAAATATACAGGACTTGAAATTTAGGTTTATTGGTGGGAGTGAACGGTGAGACTAGGAAGATAGGTGAAGATAAGATTTGTAAAGTTACAGGGAGGTTATGCTAAGGAGGTTGAACTATCTTATAGGTAGCGGTGACTACCAAAGGTTTTTGAGCCAAGAAGTTGGAGGGTATTTTATCCTTTTAAAAGCTAATCTTGACTTTTCCCTGTGTCACCACATTCTTTCCAGTCATTTCAAATGAAGGCACCTTAGTCTTCTCTAGGGACCAAATATTGTTTACATGGATGAGAATTCTGGTAAATGAAGTGCTGGATTAGGAACAGAATTCAATGCAGGTAATTCCTAATCCTGAAACGAGTAACCCTGCATCAGTAGTGTCCAATTGCATGAACTCTGTGAGGTTCCCATGTCTACGAAAATAAGGATCCTACTGCTGCTGAACCACAAATATTCAGAGCTTCATCTCAGGCCTCTTTAATATCCAGATAAGGGTATAATATTTACTTAACCTAAATCCTTGGAACCTCTTTTATGTACACATTGCTTCTCTCCTGAGTGGTGAAAGATAATGTGTCACCTACATTGGTGAGATAACCTATATCAATGAAAGATGAGTTAGGATCTGGCTAATACCTCAGTCATCTTAGCCACTTCTCATTCCACAACCAAGACAGATATCATCAATATGATGCTAAGACATGATGCTATCGGTGACTCATGTTCAGCATGGTTTCTTGGGCAGCTGGTACCAAATGATTGACATTGGCACTGGGGATGAAAATTATTTGCCATCTGTGTGTTAAATATCCTTGTTCCTTTTATTCACCTAAGTATATGGCCTGTACGTTTCAAGGGCATCCTTACTACTAAAATTTGCTACTCTTGCACAAATTACAGATGGTAAGGGGACCTTTCTCTAGTGTTTGTTCAGAGCCCACATTTTAAGTAGCTCTGATTTTATTAAATACCTGCTTCATGTCAAGCCCAATACTCAGGAGGATGTATTCAAGGAGCAGTGGTACCAGGAGAGAAAAAAGCAGTGCTATCAAAATTTTGTATTAAATACTAAAAGGAAAAGATATGATTGAGATTTTATCTTGAGAAATTAATCCAAAATTGTGAAAATAAATTTATTTGTATTTGACCTTCAACAAAATTACATCTTCTTTTCAATCATGTCAAAGTTTTGAAAAGAATAAAGCAATTGATAAATATTTTTGCATACATTGTTCATATCAAGTCACATAATAGCAAAGTAGTATATTCTTGACTGAAAGTCTGAATTTAACAGTAAAATCTGAAAGGGAGTAAATTTTTGAAAAGCTTTCTAGAGATTTATTTACTTTCCCAGTAAGCTCTCTTGACCTTTTAATAAATAAATAATTTCTTCTGAAGCAGCTGTTGTCTCATCCTCCTTGTCAATTTTCTTTCCTGTTTCTTTTTTCAGCTTCATCGAGGCATAAGCTTCATTTCAGCTTCATCATTGACAAATAAAAATTGCATATATTTAAGGTGTTCAACTTAAGTTTTTTTAATACTCCTATACACTACACTGTGAAATAATCACCAAAACCAATCTAATTAACGTATCTGTCACCCACATAGTTACTATTTCCTTTTGTTTTCTTTTTTCTTTCCTTTCCTCCTTCCTTCCTCTTTCCTTTTCTTTCTTTCTGTCTCTCTTTCCTTTCTTTCTTCTTTCTCTCTCCCACTCTCTTTGTTTCTTTCAACACTTATAATGTTGAAAGAAACATTATACCCTTTAAGCAAATTTCAAGTATGCAATACAGTAAGGTTAACTATAGTCACATTGCTGTATGCTAGATCTCCAGAATGTATTCATCTTGCATAACTGAATCTTTGTATCTTTGACCAGCATCTCCCCATCCCCTCCTCCTTCCTGCCCCTGTCATTTACCACTGTAATCTCTGCTTCTATGGGTTTGACTATTATAGATTCTATAACTGGTCTAACTCTGCCAGGTTCTCATTTGGCCAACATTTTGGCACTCGATTCAAGCAGTTCTCCAATATCACTTTTTCAGCATCACTGATTTTTTTCATCTTTTGCAAGATCCAGAGTAGATTTATTCGTTCTTCCCCAAAGATACATATTTACTAAGCACCTGCCATGTGTTCTTTCAGAAACTGGGATATAGTAGTGAATAAAACGATCCCAACATTTCTTACTATCATGGGTCTTACATTCTTGTTTGGGAAGAGAGAGTATAAACAAAGTGCCATGGAGAAAAATGCAGGTGAGAAAGGGGATAGAAAGTATGTAATCTGTGCTAACAATGGGAGGCAGTTGCAGGTTTAGAAATAATGGTCTGTGTAGGTGTATTAATCTCTTACGTGTGACAAATCATCTCAGGACATAGTGGCTTAGAACAACAAATATATCCTATCTCTCAGTTTCTCTTGTAAGGAATTTGGGAGCAGCATATATGGGTGTTTCTGGCTTGAAGTCTCTCATGAGGTTGCAGGCAAGATGGCAGTTAGGAATATGGTATTATCTGAAGGCTCAACTGGGGCTGGAGAACCACTTCCCAGATTACTCACTCAGAGGCTGTTGGCAGAAGGAATCAGTACTTCCCTGCTACTTGCAGGCCTCTCTATGGGTTCTTTAGTATCCTCAAAACATGGCAGCTGGCTTCTTCCGGAATCAGAGGTTCAAGGAAGAGCAAAGCAGAGCCACAGTGCCTTTGGCCTTGCCTCAGAAGTCAGGTTCTATTGTTCCTGCATTATCCTAGTGATTGCAGTCATTCCTATTGAATGTGGGAGGGGATGACACATAGTGTGAATACCATGCAGCAAGGCTCATTGGGGCTGTATTTGAGGCTGGCTACCACAGTGAGCTACACTGAAAAGGAGACCTTTGAGCATCATATTAACCATGGATTTTCAAATTTCAACATCTGTCCAACAAAGAAGACTTAGCAAAGATTCATCAGGCTTGACTAATTCTAATATATATAGATTTGTGTAGGAATCAATTTTATAAGGGTTCAGTTCACTAATACATATTTTCAAATCATATCAACACTTTTGCTTCCATCTATAATTCTGTATCTGTCACTCTCATATAACAAGCTCAAGGTTTATTAGGACACTCGGTTACATTTTATTTTTCACAGATACCACGAGGGAGTAGGTGCTTTTATCTCCACTTTAGAGATAAAGAAATGGAGATGGATGGAAAATATTCCCAAGGCCACACAGCTGGCAAGTGACAAACTTAGGACTTGAAGCCATGCCTGTCTGGCTTAAAAGTCCCCACTCTGTGCACAGCGACTCTCTGCCTATCCAGATGTTACTTCATATTTCAAACAGCTAGTCATTGACAGCAGATCAATGTATTATTCTCTTTCCTCATCTACAGCTTTATCAAGCAGTAAAGGTGAATTCTTGCTAAATGGAAACTTTGTTGTCACAATGGCCAAAAGGGAAATCCGCATTGGGAATGCTGTGGTAGAGTACAGTGGATCCGAGACTGCCGTAGAAAGAATTAACTCAACAGATCGCATTGAGCAAGAACTTTTGCTTCAGGTGAAAACTTGTCCATGAGCCCACCACCCTTTTCTTCTGCTTGGCATCACCAAGCCCACCCACTTCCTTTCTGTTTTGTCCACATATTCTAGGTTTTGTCGGTGGGAAAGTTATACAACCCCGATGTACGCTATTCTTTCAATATTCCAATTGAAGATAAACCTCAGCAGTTTTACTGGAACAGTCATGGGCCGTGGCAAGCATGCAGTAAACCCTGCCAAGGTATCTGCTTTGAATTTGAGTTCTGGGGATTTGAGAAGTTTTTTATCTTTTTTTTTTTTTTTTTTAAATAACAGCCAAATACATGCAAACTGAAAACTCTTCTATTTGCATACATTCTCTAATCTCTTTTCTTTGAATGTGTCTGATTATTTTTGACTGGGAAATTGAACTTTTTAAGAGATTCAGGAAATTTTAGTTTCTTAATCCTAAGAAATTTTTGTACACGTGTAAAACCAAGCAAAAATCACCTCTGCCATTGTAATTTTCCAGAGGCATGATTTTAGTAGTCATAGCATATGTTATTTATTTTGTTTTCTTTTGTCTAAATGAAGAGTCAGCAAACCACAGCCTGTAGGCCAAATCCAGCCCACCGCCTACTTTTTGTTTCTTTTTTTCTTTTCTTTTTTTTTTTTTTGAGATGGAGTCTTGCTGTGTCACCCAGGCTGGAGTTCAGTGGCATAATCTCAGCTCACTGCAACCTCCGCCTCCCGAGTTCAAGCAATTCTCATGCCTCTGTCTCCCAAGTAGCTGGGATTACAGGTACATGCACCATGCCTGGCTAATTTTTGTATTTTTAGTAGAGAATGGGTTTCACCATGTTAGCCAGGCTGTTCTTGAACACCTGACCTCAGATGATCCATCCACCTCAGCCTCCCAAAGTGCTAGGATTACAGGCGTGAGCCACTGCGCCCAGGCTACCTACTTTTACAAATAAAGTTTTATTGGAACACAGCCATGCCAATTTTGTTTATGTATTGACTTTGAGTGGCTGCTTTTGCCCTGTAAGGTCAGGGTTGAATAGTGTAACGGAGATCATATGCTCTGAAGATATTTACTATCTAGCTCTTTAGAGAAAATGCTTGCCAATCCAGGGTCTAAATAGTTTATGGAATAGATTGTTTTCCCTGAATAATTTTTTTCCCTCTCTGCTTAGGGGAACGGAAACGAAAACTTGTTTGCACCAGGGAATCTGATCAGCTTACTGTTTCTGATCAAAGATGCGATCGGCTGCCCCAGCCTGGACCCATTACTGAACCCTGCGGCACAGACTGTGACCTGAGGTGGGCCACTGTTTTCTCAAGACCTTTATTACTGAATTGTGAGAGTCTTGCAGGAGGTCCCAGCAGGAGAAGCAAAAGGAGGGGATGCTGGTCTTTAGTTCCCCTTTCTTGTGTTTCAGTGAAATAAGCCTTAACCAGTTCTCCATCCCTCTGGAACTGATTATCCAAGACATACATGTGCAGATTTCTTATTCATTTAAGAATTAAAAATAGCTAATAGAGTATGGCACTTGCCAAAAAAAACATTCTCAGTTGATCCTCACAACTTGTTGGGTAGGTATTAGCATTATGATTGAGTCACATTGTGTGTGAAAACTTGTTTTGAAAGTCAAAAGAAAAGGAGGAGAACTTCGTCCCTCAAAGTACCCATAATGACCTATATCTACCTAGAGTGTATACCTCCTAGTAGAAGAACTCCTACACACATGACAGTTGCAGTGCACTAAGGTAGCATCATGGAAGAAACAAGAAGAAAATATATATACAGATGTCTGAGATATTCAAACAATTCTGCGTTTAAGAAAAGTGTAAAATCCAAGGCAGGAAATATTGGGTGGGTAGAGCATTCTGAAGCTTTTCTGTTTGCCTGCAAGGTTGACTGCGTCATATTGAAATATTAAGTAGTCGGTGCTTGCATTGTATAGTCTGCATGACAGTTAAATGCAGTTAAGGTGAGTTGCTGTTTTATCCTCCTTTTAAGAAGGGAAATTCAGTGGAGAGTAGTATGGGAATGCGTTAAGGTCTTGCCATTTGTAAGCCAAAAAGTAAATGCTTAAGCATTTTGAAGGTTCCACATTACAATGCCAAATCCAATCAAAGGGTATTGGCTGCCTGTAGTGCTTTAGTGCAGATTATAAGGCCTACTTGAGGCTCTGAGAAAACAGAGGAGTTCTGATATTGACTACTAATGTCTGCCATGGGAGTGAGAGGAGCTATGGTATGAAAGTCATATTTTTGCCAGTTCTGACTGGAGGCTCTTGACTTCAAAGCCCAGGATCTGTCTAGCCTCTACCCAGTGTCACTGACTTTCTAGCTCATTGCCCTACTGAAATTGACTTGCCAAAATATATTGACAAAAGTCATTGTGAAAAAAAAACCAAGAAGACATTTAAAGGCAGACATTTATACTAGGCAATATTCTTGTTGTAGATAGCATCCATATAAACCCATTGTTTCAGCCAATTGAGTTAAGTTAAAGTCTATTCAGGAAAAAATAATTAGTTAATTAACTGCTAAACTGAATTAATCACTAAAGTTTGGGGGAAAAATGAATTGTTGGATAGATTCCTTGAGGCATAACCTTAATAAATTGAGAATGGTGACATTTTCTGAGTAGCCTTATACCAAATTATCACTATATTCCCCAGTACTCTGTAATGGTTATGGTAATAGAGTCAACCATTTACTAAGAACTATTTTTTAACAGTTATATATTATCCTATTAATATTCTTTTACTAACAGGATAGTTCTTCTATTATCCCATTATCTATTATCCTGTTAATATAATTAATACGCTACCAATTCTTCAAACATTACGACGTTATATGTTATTATTATTACCATTTTACAAATAAGGAAAATAGAGGCTGAGAGTCATTAAGCAAATTGCCCAAGCTCACACAACTAGTTAGTGGAGTGATGGAAATCTAAATGTGGTTAGTCTGCACCTAGATCCCGTGCTTAAACCCTAGGAGAAAGTTGTTTTTATTCTTAATTCAGTTATAATGATGAGTGGTACTCATGGATTCTGTTCTGGGTAGCTTCTCTTCCTTTGTGAAAAGAAATAATTCCCATGAGTTTTTTTGCCCCATCCCTGTTCCCTACCTTGCTTGGAACCCCTTACCTGTTTTTTCTCCACTGATTGAATCAGAACGGGACTGGTTGAGTCTCCGATGATAACTATAGATACAGCAGAACTCCTGCCTGCAGTGCTAAGTGTGCTCCTATGATCACAAAGATGGTGAATTTATACATAGCACTGTGAATAATTGAATGCGATCATAAAAATAAATAATTATTTAAGAACCCTCTTTTTAAGTTTACCCATGGAGCACCAATTTGAGGGTGGAGATAATGTTTGAGCTGTTATTTTGAAAAAATATTTTTCACTTTGAGCAGATTCCAAAGTGAGCCACTATTTAATTTGGGATGATGCTGGCTTATGTGATGTTCTCCAAAATTTATCCTGCATTGGAAGCCTTTAGACATAAAATTTAAACAGTGCTTACAAAGCTAATACATTAAAAGATACCCTTGAAACCATGAGTTTTTGTGTAAAATGATGCAAAAGATCTCAAATAGATTTCTGCTCATTGATTTATGTGGAATTACCTGATACTTAAAACTTGGTTGGAGAATGAAACACCAAGGATAATGATAATAATAATAATAAATTATAACAGGAATAGCTACTTTTCTTGAATGTCTGCCATATGTGTGAAATGCTTCACATGCCTTGCTTCACTCAATCCCCCAAATATCCCAGTGAAATAGATTCTGTTTCCCTCTATTTCACAGATGAGGAAACTGAGGCTTAGTGAAGTTAAGTGACTCAACTAGGGTCACTTAATTGACACTCACATCCAGGTCTTTCTGATTCCATAGTTCATCCTCTGGATTTTTATTAAAAATAACATTACAATACCTAGGTGTAAGCAGGGCTTCAGTTCTTTTTATTTCATATAGTAGGTATGCTAGCATATTAAGCTATTCTAAATTCTAAATTTCCCATTTGGAGAAAGTCACTATTTTTTTAACACTTACCTTTTATATATACTCTACTCAGACTAAACAAGGACAGCAGGTCAGATCATAGGCTCCAATGGTAATAATAGCACCACTAATTAAAGAAAAGGCGAAGGGATTATGTCCAGGTCTTTTGGTAGATGTAAAGATCATAGGGTTAGGAATTTTAAAATGCAAAGAAAACCCATGAGTTTAGGATTAGACAGGTGCTTGCTCATTCCTAAAATTACCCAAAAGCTCATGCCTATTTGTCAGCATTGAGACGCATATCTTACTGGCCTGTATAGATTGTGGGGAAAATAAAATTGTTCACTGAAAAATACACAGACACAAACCAAACCTATAAATAAGATGTTCTATCTTGCATCTATCAAAGTGACAGTCAATATAACCTTGATTTATAGTAATTATTGTCAAGTAGCTGTGTCCAAAACTGAAAGACTGAAGAGAGGATTGTTACTGATTGGTCAAACTCTGAAATAGCTTTTCAAAAAGCATGGTTGTAGATCACTCATTTTGAAAGACAATCCATGACACACCAGTATGTCTGAGAAGCCTTACCAAGAATCTCCTTCCCCATGTGGAGATTAATAATGCTGATCAACATTTTGAAGGCCTTGAGAAGTTCTATAATACATAAAACCTTTTGAATTCAGTAGTTCTCAAAATTATTTAATCCCACAACTGCCCCTGCAACAAAAACACACAGGGTTACTCTTTTTGTTCTCAGTTTCTACTTATTAACAACACTTTGGAATATGGTTTTCTGAAATATAGCAATAAAATATAATTGTATTTTATGTCCCTTGAAATGAACTAAATGAACACGAAACATTGAAGACCACCATCCAGGGAGAGACTAAGAAGCAGGGGGTAGCATTTTGAGAACTTTTCTAAGGCAGTGCTATGCCCTTTCCATAGACTCTTCAAGATTCTCTGCTCAGATTCTGGGGATGATGTTACTATCAGGGGCACTTGAGCCATTCTGCCATGCTAAGCTGCTGGCGTGTTGTCTTGTGGAGGCAGGACACCTTCCTTCTTCATCCAGGATGGAAAATAACCTTTCCACAAGGAAATGGTGACGAAGGCAAAGAGAAGGTAGCCAAGAATCAAAGAGCAGATGAAAGTTCCAGATGCTTCTGTTGAATTGGGCCACATTTTTGCCACACTTCCTGAAGGAAGTGAGAGTTTGCTCCACTAGACTGTGACAGGATGAGATAAAGCATTGTTTTACAATTCCTCATTGAACATGTTCCGGGTTAGAACAAAATCCCCCAAATACGGTGTCACTCTATCGGAAAATCTCCATAGCCCACTTTACTTGCCAGATGGTCAACTCTGACCTACTTTTGGACATTCATGAGAAATTCCAAGATAAGCATGAGGCCAGAACTCTTTTTATTTCCCCTGAGTTCTACCCTGGACAGGTACACATGGAAGTAGTCTCAGGACATTGGCAACCAACAAACCACCCAATTTCTGAGCAGTAAAGAGTGAACAGTCAAGAGTGAAATCCAATGAAGAGTACAAAGAAATCACCCTTTTTGGATTTCTAAATCTAATCAACAAAATACATTTTAAGGAATTTTAAATACATTTATTTAGAATATACTATTTAATTTAAGAATATTATTTATTTTCTTTTTAAATTTAAGCACTGCTGATCATGATCCTAGGGTATTAAAGAACCAGATGATTGGCCAGCACATATGGAATACCTGTGTCCCCTCATAATCTCATTATAGGTGGTACAGATACAAAGGTGACAGAGATTTATAGATTCAAATCTAATTTTAAAGTGTAAAATTGAATTGTATAAAATATAGTCCATGTCTTCAAGGAATTTAAGAGCCTTTATTTACAGATAATAATGTACACAGGTTTTAATACACTTGAATTTTTTTTTTTTTCCTTTTGGTAGCTTGAATTTCAGATTGACTGTATCGGGGTAAAATCATCACAAAGATAACACCTCTGGCTGTCATTCTGTGACTTGTATGTACATTGGCAACCATGAAAAATACGCGGATATGTTGGTTTAAAATTAGATTTTAGTAACTGACTGTGGCTTTGGGCTTCATGGTATTTGAGTTAAGAAAAAAGAACTCAACTCTTCTATGAATACCAGTTGACTATAGATAAGGCATACATTTTTAACAGAAATGTTGGTTTTGCCCCATTATTTTTGCATAGGTGGCATGTGGCCAGCAGGAGTGAATGTAGTGCCCAGTGTGGTTTGGGTTACCGCACATTAGACATCTACTGTGCCAAATATAGCAGGCTGAATGGGAAGACCGAGAAGGTTGATGATGGTTTCTGCAGTAGTCATCCCAAACCAAGCAACCGTGAAAAATGCTCAGGGGAATGTAACACAGGTGGTTGGCGCTATTCTGCCTGGACTGAAGTAAGTTGGCTCTCACTCAAAGAGTCTTCTTGGATGCTGTCTGATTAGTTGATGGTGGCTCCTTGCAGGTGTGTAAGCCCCATTTAGGCTGTGTGGAAGAGATGACTATGATTGATTTGTAATGCCTGACCCCATTCAAGCTTTCCAGAATAGAGTAGCATGATTGATTTGTAATATCTCACGTGGGCATGACATGTGGAAAATTGAAAGAAGTGGAACAGCTCAACTGATTTATTTTGCATACTCTACAAGCGATTTCCAATTTTACTTTTGTATGTCAATAAGCTAATATTGACTTTAATTATAAACCTGGTAAGCAAACTGATAACATGAAAAGATCTCCACCAAAATAACAACTAGTGTTGGCCAGCTTGTGTGTTTGTTTCTTAAGAGCTGGAAGAGACAACATAGCCAAGATCTTGAGCATACTTTATAAAAAACTTAGCAACAGTTTTGTTTATTTATTTTTGTCCCTACAGTGTTCTAAAAGCTGTGATGGTGGGACCCAGAGGAGAAGGGCCATTTGTGTCAATACCCGAAATGATGTGCTAGATGACAGCAAATGCACACATCAAGAGAAAGTTACCATTCAGAGGTGCAATGAGTTCTCTTGTCCACAGTGGAAATCTGGAGACTGGTCAGAGGTAATATGGGAGGGCTGTTATTTCCCCTAGGTCATCTCTCATATTCTAGTTCTGGTGCTCTCTATCTGTTTAAGGCGAACCCTTGTGCACCTTTCTCCTACCTCTCCCTTTCTCCCTTGTCTCCCTTGAGAAAACAACTCCAGTTCTCTGCCTGCACCATGACTGTAGTACTGGATGTAACGAGTCTACCAGTGACCTCAGAGGCACTTTGGGCTTGGCTGGATCACTCACTGTGGTAGCTTCTGTTGTGATTTTGCAGTTCCAGTCCATCACCTTCCCTCCTCTTTGAGCCCTAGCTAAGTCACTGAAAGGAAATCATAGATTTATTAATCATAAAGCTATACTAGCTCACATCTGAAGTCAACATGAGGTTTCCTACTTCCTTGACTTTGAAATAAGAGAATTAGACCCCAGGGAGTGACCTCTCTGACTTACCCATCGAACTGCAAGG
>NW_012102144.1:1497191-1500965 GCF_000951045.1 Mandrillus leucophaeus | reverse complement strand
AAAAAAAAAAAAAAAAGAAATGGACCAGACTGAATATTCCAGATTTATGCCTTTTTCATCCTTTACTTTATGAAGCACAAGGCAAACCCTCCAGTGCTTAGCACAGATGGTCCCAGGACAACAAGAGAAAGAAGATGCAGCCTCTTTCTTGCTTTTATGGTATAGTATTAGCACGCACTACTAACATAGCCCACTGTTAACACAGCCCAAGGAGATTCTTACCAAGCAGGGACTCACTCCGCCTTCCTTAAAGGGAAGAAGGGAAATGAGAAATACAAAACAGAAGTTTCCTTTTTTATGGGCCAAATCAGGAATATGGGGAAAGAAAAAGTTTCCCTGCTACAGCTCTTACATCCATGCTCTTATCCCATCCTTATAAGTGCAGTATTAACTGTTTATTTTCATCATCAAATAAATCTGAAAAGGATACTATTAATGCCCCTGAAATGGTAGTCAATTAACAGTGTATTTGATTAACAGTATCTGATTCCTGGACAAATGAACTGGAAACCTAGTGCTTTAGTTCTAGGTTAACAAATTACTTTTGCTTAAAAATCTCTACTACTTGGTTAAAAAAGAGAAAATAAGTAGTGGGTTTAAATTTTACTTAGATAGCTAACATCATAGTATAATTTCAAACTAAGTAACAAACCTTTGCAACAATATGTAATAAAATGCGGGTTGGGAGATCAAACTGTAAATTCACTATAATCCAAAGTTGCTGAGAAAGACTGGAAAGAAAATAATAAAATACTGATAATGGTTATCCTTGGGTAGTGAGATTTGGGATCATTATAATTTTTTCTTTTATGTTTTTCTATAGTTTTCAAATTTTCTACGATAAGTATGGATAAAATGATGATTATGTTCAACATTTATTAAATGAACATTGTGCCAAGAGCTTTAGTTGGATTTGTTTCATTTAGTCTTCACAACCCTTTGCGGTAGACACTAATTCTCATTTTACAGATAAGAAAATTGAGGTTCAGAGAGATCTTGTGACCTGGTTATGTAAGTGATAAAACCTAGGTTGATCTGATTTATAATTACCCACTCTTAACTCCTATGCTAGAAAATTATGGATGTTGTTTTTCAAATTTTATAGGATGGTGCTATGTTGAGTTTATTTTGTGCTTGAAACTGGCCCAGAGACTATAATTATAGAATGAATGAATAAATGAACGAAAACGAAAAAAATGAGGCTTAGTATATTTACAAATTGCTATGGGAGAGGGATTGCTGTGGGAAAAGGACACACCTGTTCCTACTCATCAATAAATCACCCCAGAAACCACAACACATTGATCAGAAATGACCCTGACTGGCTCCGCTTTTCATTACAGTGCTTGGTCACCTGTGGAAAAGGGCATAAGCACCGCCAGGTCTGGTGTCAGTTTGGTGAAGATCGATTAAATGATAGAATGTGTGACCCTGAGACCAAGCCAACATCTATGCAGACTTGTCAGCAGCCGGAATGTGCATCCTGGCAGGCGGGTCCCTGGGGACAGGTATTTTGAATGATAAGATTCTTAACTACTACATTCTTTCCTTCTTATCTGAAGAGGGCTTGCAAAGGAGCATTCCAGTGGTGGAGATTTAACCGGTGTGCCGGGTGGCATGCAGGACACCACCATGGCACTGGATCAAGCTCATGTAACTCTGCAACCATTTT
The DNA here is from genome assembly GCF_000951045.1 of Mandrillus leucophaeus. Lineage (NCBI taxonomy): Eukaryota > Metazoa > Chordata > Mammalia > Primates > Cercopithecidae > Mandrillus > Mandrillus leucophaeus. The sequence goes on along the minus strand of NW_012102144.1, from coordinate 1,499,293 downwards.
GCCCCCCTTCCAAGCATTGCTGCCTGCCCTCCTGGAGCTGATTACCCCTTTTACAGATCCGCATGCCTATCTTTGCCCTTTAGCTTGAGCACACGAGCGTTTGAACAAATTCACAACAGATTTCATGTCTGGCTGATGTTATCTTCTAGCGTGCCTCTGTGGGTCTGTTACAGAAGGTGATCTAGCATCAGAGTCTCTGGCAGGAAGATCTGGAATGAGATTTGGAAAAGATATTTTGGCTCCCAACATCACAATTACAAAGCTCACCTCTCATAAATAAACCAGACTCTTCAAACATAATTAATTAGATCAAAAGTTGCAAAACCCTCACGCTTGGAAATAATCTTCTCCGAGTCCTCTGGTCTGTAGGTTCCGCAGTCTTAACTTGAGCTATTCTTAAAGGAGAGAGTGAAAGTCTCCCTTAGGCTTGCATCTGAAAAGCCACTACTCTCGGTATTAAGTCCTTCCTAATATAGAAGCAAAAGCATTCAGGGTACTATTTAAGTAGCACTCTGAGTTCCCATTAGAAGTAGAACAGCTGTCTGCTGTCACTTACGTAATCTCTTGAAGAATGACCCTCCCTTCACCCTGACCAGCCACAGCCACTTCAGTCTTTTAGCCTCTATCTTCATTTCCAAATATGCATGCAACAAGTGGAAGCAGCTTTATTATGGCACCCTTACAATTTCTCTCACTGATATGGACACTCTTCTGAATCTTCCCCATTTCATAGCATCCACAGTCCAAATAGCCAATCATATCTGAATTAATAGGGAGAGTTCACTTATACTTCTAATCTCATCTTTTTCTCTATGTCTGTATAACTTTTAGGGAATAATAAGAGGAGGAGAACACAGCTTAGGGTTACTGTCAAGATCTGAATATAACATCTGTTAGAATTGACATGCCTGTTTTTTGTCTGTCTCCACACCAGGCCATTCCTAGCACAGCTTATAATCAGAGACCCTTTTTTTCCTTTAACTGAACATGCAGTTCAGGGGAACAGATTTTTGAAGATGTTATTTAAGAGTCATAAATATTCATAAGAGAAATTTTTCAAAATGTAGTTCAGCAAAAAGAAAACCAAACCCAGTTCTACCTCTACACTGAAGAAATTTGTTTTTGCTAACATGTTTATGATTTTCTTCTAATATTTTTTAAATTAATATTATGGCTGTATTCTGACAATTGTTTAATAGAAGTGAAACTCACATAATACAAAATGAACCATTTTAAAGTGAACAAATCAGTGGCATTTAGTATATTCTTAATGTTTTGCAACTACCACCTTTTTTATCTGGTTACAAAACTTCCTCACCCCAAAAGGAAACCCTGTATACGTTAAGCCAGGGGTCCCCAACTCCTGGGTCATGGGCCATGAGCCGTGGCCTGTAAGGAACCAGGCTGCGTAGCAACAGGTGAGGGTGGATAAGCATTATTGCCTGAGCTCCACCTCCTGTCAGATCAGCGGCAGCATTGGATTCTCATAGGAGTGCAAACCCTATTGTGAACTGTACATGCGTGGATCTAGGTTGTGCACTCCTTATGGGAATCTAATGTCTGATGATCTGAGGTGGAACAGTTTCATCCTGAAACCACCCCCACCCACCCCATCTGTGGAAAGTGTCTTCCGTGGAACTGGTCCTGGGTGCCAAAAAGGTTGAGGACCACGGAATTAAGCAATCGTTTCCCACCCCACTCTTCCCTCAGTCCCTGGCAACCACCAATCTGCATTGTCTTTATGGATTTACTTTTTCTGGACATTTCATAGAAATGGAATCATGGAATTTGTGGCCTTTTGTGTCTAACTTCTTTCACATACCGTAATGTTTTCTAGATTCATCTATATTATAGCATGTATCACTACTTGGCCAAATAATATTCCATTGTATGGATGTACCAACATTTGTTTATCCATTTATCCCTCAATGGACATTTGGGTTGTTTCTACCTTTGGCTATTGTGACTAGTGCTGCTATGAATATTTATTTCAGGCATTTATTTCAGTACCTGATTTCACTTCTTTTGGATGTGTATCTAGGATTGGAGTTGCTGAATCATATAGTAATTCTGAGTTTAACTTTTTTTTTTTTTTTTTTTTT
>NW_012102144.1:1486820-1497141 GCF_000951045.1 Mandrillus leucophaeus | reverse complement strand
TTTTTTTTTTTGAGACAGAATCTCACTCTGTTGCCCAGACTGGAGTGCAGTAGCGCAATCTTGGCTCACGGCAACCTCTTCCTCCTAGGTTCAAGCGATTCTTCTGCCTCAGCCTCCCGAGTAGCTGGGATTACAGGCGTGTGTCACCACGCCCAGCTAATTTTTTGTATTTTTAGTAGAGATGGGGTTTCACCATGTTAGCCAAGGTGGTCTCAATCTCCTGACCTCATGATCTGCCCACTTTAGCCTCCCAAAGTGCTAGGATTACAGGCCTGAGCCACTGCGCCCAGCTCCGGGTTTAACTTTTTAACTACCAAATAATGTTCTATAGCAACTGCATAATTTTTCATTTTTATTATAATATACAAGGGTTCCATTTTCTCCACATCCTTGCCAAAATTGTTATTTTCCCTTTTTAAAATTCCAAGTAAGATAAATTTATCTTACCATGGTTTTTATTTGTATTTCCCTAATAACAAAAGGTATTGAGCATCTTTCCACGTGCTTGTTGGTCATTTGAATATATCTTTCTTGGAGAAGTGTCTATTAAATTCTTTGCCAATTTTTTAAAAAATATGAATTGTGTTAATAGCAAAATAAACTCATCATATAATTTATCTTAACCATTTTAAATGTATAGTTCAGTAATATTCCTTTTCTCATTTTTTGATCTATTTGTTTTTCTTGTTATTGAGTTGTAGATTCTAGATGTCAATTCCTTATCAGAGATATGATTTGCAAATATTGCTCCTATCCCCTGTGTTGCCTTTTTACTTTGTTGATAGTGTCCTTTAATGCACAAGGTTTTAAATTATGATGTCGTCCAATTTGTCTATTTTCTGTTGCCCTTGTTTGTGATGTCAAACAAAGAAGTCATTGCCGAATCCAATGTCATGAAGCTTTTCTGCCATTTTTTAAAAAAGAGTTTTCTAGTTTTAGCTCTTATGTTTAGGCCACTGATCCATTTTGGGTTAATTATTGTATATAGAGTGGGGCAAGATTCCAACATCATGCTTTTGCATGTAGGCATCCAGTTGTCTCAGCACCACTTGCTGAAGAGACTGTTTTCTCTCCATTGAGTGGGCTTGGCACTCTTGTTGAAAGTCACTTGGCCATACATATATGGGTTTATTTCTGGACTTTGAATTTTATGTCAGTAGTCTATACATCTATTCTTATACCAGTAGACTGTTTTGATCACTATAGTACATTTTGAAATTGTGAAGTATGATTCCCCCAGCTTTGTTCTTTTTCAATATCGTTTCAGCTGTTTGGGGTCTCTTGTCATTCTATATAAATTTGAGAATCCGCTTTTTCATTTCTGCAAAAACGTTATTAGGATTTTCTTTGGAATTTCACTGAATCTGTGGATTAATTTGGGGAATATTGTCACCTTAGCAATACTAAATCTTTTAATCCATAGACATGTAATATCTTTTTATTTATTTAGGTCTTTAATTTCTCAAGCAAAGTTTTATAGTTTTTAGCATAGAAAGCCTTTTACCTCCTTGTTTAAACTTGTTCCTAGGTATTTCATTCTTTTGGATGTTGCTGTAAGTGGAATTTTTTTTAATTTCCCTTTGGGATTGTTCAGTGCTGATGTATAGAAACACAATGGGCTTTTGTTTATCTTGTATCCTTCAATGTTGCTAAATTTGTTTATTAGCTCTAGTAATAGTTTTAATGGATTCTTGGGATTCCAATGTACAGTATGATGACATCTGCAAATAAAATTAGTTGTACTTCTTCCTTCCCACTTTCTTTGCCTGTCTTTTGTTAATATTTCTTTTTCTTTCCTAATTTATCTGGCTAGAACTTCCAGTACAATGATGAACAGCAGTGGTGAAAGTAGGCATCCTTGTCACGTTTCTGATCTTGTAAGGGAAAGTTTTTACTCTCTACTATTGAGTATGGTGTTAGCTGTGGGGTTTTTTTTTCCTAAGTGCCCTTTATGATGTTGAATAAGTTCCCTTTTATTGCTAGCGTTCTGAATGTTTTCATCATGAAAAGATGTTGAATTTTGTCAAATGCTTTTCTTTAATTGAGATAATCATGGTTTTTTTTCCATTGCTCTATTAATGTAATGTATTGCATTGATTGACTTTCTTATGTTGGGCCAGCCTTATGTTCCTGGACTAAATCCCACTTGGCCATGATGTATTATCCTTTTAGTATGCTTTTGGATTCAATTTGTTAGTACTTTGTTGAGGATTTTTACATCTCTATAAGCAATATTAGTCTGGTGTGTGTGTGTGTGTGTGTGTGTGTGTGTGTTGTCTTTGGCTTTGGTGTTAGGGTAATACTGGTCTCATGGAATAAGTTAGGAAGTGTTCTCCTATTTTTTGATTTTTTTTTTTCTGGAAGCATTTGAAAGGGATTGGTATTAATGTTTATTTAAATGGTTGGTAAAATTCATGAGTGAACTGGTGAAAACTATTCTTTTTGAGGAAGGCTTTGATTAATGATTCAGTCATTTTACTTCTTATACATCTGTTAATATTTTTTATTTCTTCTTGAGTCAGTTTTTGTGATTTGTCTGTTTCTAGGCAATTTGTGTAAGTTTGCATGTTTTAGCTAGATTCTCTAATATATTTGCATGCAATTGTTCATAGTACTCTATTATAACCTTTTTTATTGCTGTAAGGTCAGTAGACATGTTCCCTCCTTCATTTCTAATATTTAGTAATTGGAGTCTTTTCTCATTTTTTCTTAGTCATTCTAGCTAAAGGTTTATCAATTTTGTTGATCTTTTCAAAAAATCAATTTCTGGTTCTGTTGATTTTTTTCTGTTGTTCTTCTACTCTCTATTTTATTTATCTCCATTCTAATCTTTATTATTTCTTTCCTTTTCTTGTTTTTGTTTGTTTGTTTGTTTTAGTTTGCTCTTATTTTTCTAGTTCCTTAGGAAGTAAAGTTAGGTTGTGGATTTGAGATCTTTCTTCATTTATTTTTTTTCTTTATTAGCTGTAGGTATTTGCAGCTATAGATTTCCTGTGAACATTGCTTTCATTGCATCTCATAAATTTTCTTATATTCTGCTTTCATTTTAATTTATCTCAAAGTATTTTCTAATATCCCTTATGATTTCTGTTTTGACCTATTGGTTAAGAGTATGTAGTTCAGTTTTCACATATTTGTGAAATTTCTAGTTTTTCTTCTGTTACTGATTTCTTGCCTCACTCCACTGTGGTTGTGCAATCTCATTCTTTTAAAGCATATTGAGACTTGTTTTGTAGTCTAACATATGGTCCCTCTTAAAAAAAAGATCCCTGTACATTTGAGAGGAATATGTAGTGTGGTAGGTGGGTAATCAGAAATGCCATGACACTTTCTCACCAAAATTGAGTGGCTTCTTTTTTTTCTTAAGCATTCACCTAGTTTCTGCAAGGTTTTGTTTAAATTCCAGAGTTCCAAAAAGTTGGTTCCAGTTTTTGCCAGCTTAACAGTTGCTTCAGTGGAGGGACCAATTCTTGGAGCTCCCTAGTCTGCCATTTCTGTGTTATCACTCCCTCTACTTATGGTTTTTAGACTGCTTTTTATAATCTAACAATTGGCCTTTTAGTGGCTACATTATTTTCCTAATTACTTGTATGCTGTGATATTCAACTTTTGGTTGTTGCATACTTTGGTGGTGTCCAGTTTTTTTGTCTCTTATAAATAATATTGCAAAGGCCATTCTGTATAAAAATATTGATGTAAACTCCAGTTATTTCTTCAGGATAATTTCCTAGGAGTCAAATAAAGTCACAGAGCTCTATTAAGTACCTATTTTAGCCACAGCACTCTGCTATGTAGTGGGAAAGATGTAAGAATGATGGAGATACTATGAACTTCTTCTAGGAGTTCACAGTTAATGAGTTGAACCCCTATAAATATAATTTCAATGGGAGGCAGAAATAATTCCAAGGGTCATCATAATAATGAATCAGTATAATTTGTACAGAGCAGGATTGCCTACTTCGACCTAATTTATTTGAGTGCCCGCCCCCTGGCCTACCATGATGGAAATATTTCTCTCTTGCAGAATATTATGGGGAAAGTAAGGGAAAGAGAAGATTTACTGAATTGTATATACCTTTTGTCGTCCTTCTTCCAGTGCAGTGTCACTTGTGGACAGGGATACCAGCTAAGAGCAGTGAAATGCATCATTGGGACTTATATGTCAGTGGTAGATGACAATGACTGTAATGCAGCAACTAGACCAACTGATACCCAGGTAAATTTCCTTTGTCCAACTCAGTTATTGACTTTGGGGACCAAGATACCAAACTGCCCAGCTGTTCAGACAAAATTGAAACCCTTTCATAGATACATATGTCGGTAGAGCAACCAGTAGATTAACTTGTCCAGATTTACCTATATGTTACATTTATAATCAAATATCTTGATGTGTCAGTTTTGTTCTTCTCTAGTTATTTGAAGTATATGTAGGTTTGCTTTTAATTCTTATTGGATGATGAATGTTGGGTTTTGGGCTCATTTTCTTAAACTCGTATTTCTAAAATGATTTCAGTGTAGTATTCAGTAACTAGTGTCATATGTTCAGGCAGTGATTTGCTGGAGCTAACTTGTACCAGCTCACAAGAGCCAATCGATAAATTTTGCAGGAGTTTTGCAAACTGATTTTTAAGTATAACCATTACTAAAAACTGAAAATATAAACCTATAATTAAATATGTGGTATTAAAAACAAAGTTTATAAACACTCAGAACTTATACGACATACGTATGTGTCTGTATGGTGGATGTACTATGTAAGGGTGGGCTACCACATATCTCTCCCCAGCTCTGTGTTCATTGACATCAAGTTCATAGCTTGAAATTGACCATGATGACAGTATTTACACCACAAGAATCAGCAAGTGCTGCAATTCAGGGCTTAATTTATTATTTGGTTGATTGGTTAGACTTAAGAAAGTAATGGAGAAAATGTTAATGATGCAGATTAAATGTAAAGGAGTCTTGTGTCTGTAGCAATTACATTGTGAATAGAACAAAAGGATGTGGAGATATTCTTCTAATTTCTGAAAAGTATCTGATTCAGCAAAGACATCTTCCACATCATTGGTCAGTGAGTCAAGTTCTGGCCATACATCTTCATCATTACACTTTCATCCTACCCTTAAACATAAAGAATATATCAACTAACATTCATGCCTGAACTATACTCATTTGGCAGTTACAAATATAGGTGGGCAACAGGTTCAAAAGTTCAGCAAAAATCAACAAATGTATTCTGTGAGAATCAGTTGATTGTATGGAATTTAAAATAAATAATTGTATATTTTATTATTATTTCAAAATTGCTATACATCCTTTATATCAGTAAAATTTATAATAAATAAACATATATATACATATGCATGTGTATGTACATCCATGTAATATGTGTGTGTTTGTGTACACACCATGTCTATAAACACACACACACACACATCTTTTTTTCTCAAGAAGCTGGTGGATAACCACTCACTAGCATACTATTCTATACAGACCTTGATTTTGGCATCATGTATGTAAAGAGAATGTATAAAGAGAACACTTGGGTTTGCATAGCAGCTTTGCTAATTGCTGAAGACGGCATTTGAACCCAGACTATTCCCAGAACTCACATTCTGAGTGAAGCCCCATGTGGCTGATGTACTATCTCCATCCTGAGCACCCTCAATCTGCTGCCTTTCAGAGTGGGTTGTTGATGGAAAAAGAGTGTTAAAAAAATAAATTAATATGGCAGTGCTGTTCATGTTGTCATCATCGATCAATTAACCACCCAACACATGTGACTTATAATAAAAAATATGTTATTGTATTGAAATGTTCCAAACCACAGTATGATGAATGCCTGGAAAATGTTAGCTATGGCATCTCAAGCAATCAAGAACTGAGCATCAGCAAGCATCAGCAGCTTGCTTTCAGATTCAAAATATATTTCCCTTTAAGTTATTCTATTATATCCATTTGACTATGGGGTGGCTCCCACCATTGCAGTATGTGGATAATTTCTTCACTTTGCAAAAAGTTCCCTGTGCCTGTCTTTGGACCAAAAACGGAGGAATAGGCAAAGTCTGGAGCCAAATAACAAAATTTCACATTCCACACGTAGATTTTCTAAGGCAAAGATGTCTCAGTTATATTTGACACCAAGCCCTAGCACTTTTGCACTGTGCCTCAGTACTTTTTCACTGTGCACAGCACACTTAGGCATTTGAGGAATATGTATTAAATCTTAGGGTAGTTGCTAACCACTGAGGCTGAGAGTGAATCTGAGCAGGTGTGTACTTTTGTTCCTGTTTGCATATCTTGGAATATTACCTGTACACAGATGACCTCAGTTCATAACAAGGACTTCGTCTGAATGATTGAGGGGTGTTATATAAATTCCAGGCATTGGCCAATTGAATACACCTTTTATATCTACATTTGACATTCTGGGATTCTAATGTTATCTTTAGGCAAACTGGGAAAGCAAGTTCATGATTAGTAAATTCTGATTAAGAAATTAATTGAAATGTGAGAACATCATTTGGACTTCAGAATTGTAAAACGTTAACAACTAATGATTTTAAAATGATAGCCAGGCCGGGTGCGGTGGCTTAAGCCTGTAATCCCAGCACTTTGGGAGACCGAGACTGGCAGATCACGAGGTCGGGAGATCCGGATCATCCTGGCTAACCCGGTGAAACCCCGTCTCTACTAAAAATTACAAAAAACTAGCCGGGCGAGGTGGCGGGCGCCTGTAGTCCCAGCTACTCGGGAGGCTGAGCCAGGAGAATGGCGTGAACCCAGGAGGCGGAGCTTGCAGTGAGCTGAGATCCGGCCACTGCACTCCAGCCTGGGAGACAGAGCGAGACTCCGTCTCAAAAAAAAAAAAAAAATGATAGCCTTCTATGTCATGACTTACATGTCCTTTTACAATATTTTTTCTCTTTTCACACAAATGGATGAATAAATGTGGCTTTAAAAATCATCACGCTGACCCCTGCCCTTTATTAAGGCACCCACAAACGGACTAAGATTATATCTCATTTTGCAATTGAAGACATTGGGACTGAGAGATATGTGACTTGCCCAGATTCACACAGAAATCTGAAGCTTTAGAATTCTTAGCCTTTACATTTTTATCCACCGTGACCATTAACTTGAAAGTGCATTGACTTGAAAGTGACTTTGGTTTTTTTTCCCCCATCACATCTAGGACTGTGAATTACCATCTTGTCATCCTCCCCCAGCTGCCCCGGAAACGAGGAGAAGCACATACAGTGCACCAAGAACCCAGTGGCGATTTGGGTCTTGGACCCCAGTAAGAAATAGACTGGGAGAAGTGGGGAGGGCAGGATGGGGGCTAATGTTCTCTGGCATGACTATAGAAAGTGGACTACTGTCCAGTAAACAGCCATTCCAAGTAACATAACTGCATGATTTTACTCCAACACCCAGTGCTCAGCCACTTGTGGGAAAGGTACCCGGATGAGATACGTCAGCTGCCGAGATGAGAATGGCTCTGTGGCTGACGAGAGTGCCTGTGCTACCCTGCCTAGACCAGTGGCAAAGGAAGAATGTTCTGTGACACCCTGTGGGCAATGGAAGGCCTTGGACTGGAGCTCTGTAAGCCAGTGGATTATTTGGAATTGGGGGAATGGGGGGAACACTGAGGGGTATGAGGAGTCAGCGGAGGGGGCCGCCACTTGGAAATGTCAATGGGTAATATGTCAGAGCTGGATTTGTTTTATGATTTAAATTGTTCTGCTCCACTTATGTGTTGTTGGCCAAGTGTGCAAGGATTCTTAGCTAAGTGTTTAAGGAATGCATATTTTCAAAAAATGAATAAATCAGTTTACAGTCTGCTTGAGTGCCTGTCCTGTTGGGTTGATCAGAAATCCCAGTCTTCACTGAGTCATATTAGTATGCAGTAGGTTTATAGAGGACCAAAAATGTCAGGAGAGTGAGGGGAGAGGCTCTTACTCTGAGTCTGGATTCCTCCTGCATCCTGTGGTCCCTAAAAGTCAAGAGGCTCTTGGTTTACCCTGCCAAGAATGGGAAGTGGGAATCCTCATCCAGTGCTGTGAACCTGCCTGCTGTACACCAAGCACCATCTATGGGTTTTTATAAAAGTAGAACTTTTATCTTTAGGCAGCTTCTGTTTTCTGCCCTGCAAAAAGCCCAGGGTTCAGGAAATAGATTAGGATAGGTGAGGAGAGGTCATAGGGAGAATGGAGATTAATATCTCAATAAATATCAATATGGAGAGAGAAATTTGAGAGGTGTAATAAAATAGAGCTGTGTGAAAACCCAGACCTTGGCATTTACTTGTTGCATGGCCTTGAGCAATCTGGTTTAAGTCCATGAGTCTCAGTTTGCTCTGCTCTTAAAGAAGACGGAAAAGAATACTACTTTACAGGGCTGTTGTGAGGATTATTTGAGATTATGTATGTTAAATGCTTAACAGAAAGTACTACTCAATAAATAGTAGATAATCTCACTCTCACATCTTGAGCTTCCAAACACTGATCCATGCGTCCATCCATCCATTTGTCCATCCATCTGTCAGTTCCTCTTCTCTAAGATCCATCTGCCTACTCACCAGATATTGGTGAAAGCTTGCTAGAGATAGAGCAGTGAAGAATGAATAATAAAGCCTCTACCTTCATGGAGATTATTCCAATGGATGATCCAGTCAATGAACAAATAAGGAAGTATGTAATGTAGCAACAGGTACTGATAAGTCCTAGAAAGAAGTCAAGACGAGAAATGGAATAGAGAATGATGGGATGTGTTTTTAGAGAGGGTGGTCAAAAAAGGCCTGACATTGAGCAGGACCTGAGTGAAGTGAGGGAATGACCCACATGGGTATCTAAGTGGTATGGCAAAAGGTGCAGTAGGTATGAAGTCCCTCAGATGGAAGTGTTCTTGGCTTGTTCGAGAAGCATCAGTAAGGCCAGCATAGCTGGAGTGCAGTGAGTGGCGAATGGTACATGGGTCAAAGAGGTAGTCAGTGGCCACATCATAAAGGGTCTAGTAGATCAGTGTAAGGATTTTGGATATTATTCAGATGAATTGGAAAATCACTGGAAGGAAGGATAGGATTTGACTTTTGTTGTAAAGGGTTATATTTTGTGATTTTGAATACTGAGCTCACAGATTTCTCACTGAAATGTATATGGGGTGGGAAAACAAGAGAGGAGACAAGGGTGATTCCAAGGTTTTTGGCCTGAGAAATTTGGGAAAGTGGTGAGCCATTTACAGAAATGCACATTCAGGAATTGTCAACCCCTCCACCAAATGACTAACCCTTTCTCTTTCTGAACATTCAACCTAGTGCTCTGTAACCTGTGGGCAAGGTAGGGCAACCCGGCAAGTGGTGTGTGTCAACTATAGTGACCATGTGATCGATCGGAGTGAGTGCGACCAGGATTATATCCCAGAAACCGACCAGGACTGTTCCATGTCACCATGCCCTCAAAGGACCCCAGACAGTGGCTTAGCTCAGCACCCCTTCCAAAATGAGGACTATCGTCCCCGGAGCGCCAGCCCTAGCCGCACCCACGTACTCGGTGGAAACCAGTGGAGAACTGGCCCCTGGGGAGCAGTGAGTATTCCCTGAAGTCTTTCTTTAGTTTGCTTGCTTCTCTTTCACTTGAGGTTGGTTGGGGGGAAAAGAGACTAGAAACACCTTTAGAGCATTTTTTTTCTTTACAAGGGATTGACATTGTGCATTTTCATTTGCTTTGAGTAACTTGTAATGGGTTAATTACAGCCCTTGATGATACTGATACTGCCTGCACCTATAAGCTGCCTCGACTGGGTGGAGAAAGGGGATATCGTGACTAGGTGATATGATCACATGACCTCCTGGAAGGTACCAAGAATACCATCATGATTCATCCTGGAGGCCACAGGCAGCTCATACCTGTAGGGGAGTTAAGAAGACAGAGAAACTTTTCTGAAAGGGAATTCTTAATGAAAGTCACTTTCCTTTCTACTATTTTCCAGAAGGATGCCGTCTCAAAGTGGCATGGTTGTTGTGTAATTTGTAGTAGTAGGTCATTGTCCTGGATTAAGGGGAAGTACTAGTCTAGGTAAGATTTGTGCTTAGGAGGGTTACCAGCACAATCGCTGAGGGAAGATGCCTTGGTTTGATCCAAAGACTTACACTTTTAAATTTGGGGACCTTCTGCAGGTCCCTTCTCCTCTTTGAGCCTCAGTTTTCTTATCTGTAAAATGAGGATAACAATAATTCCTGCTTTCCTGGGTTGCTGTAAGAATTAAATGAGATGATGCAAATAAAGTGCTTTGTGCCCTGCCTGCCACAGAGTGAGAACTT
>NW_012102144.1:1485868-1486770 GCF_000951045.1 Mandrillus leucophaeus | reverse complement strand
AAGTGGCCTGCTTTGGAAGTCACATTAGGCATTTATGGAACCCCTGTGGAGGGCCTAAGGCATGCCAGAAGAGAAGACACATTTCTGCCCTCCAGTGGCCAGTGGATTGGTTGGCTGTGGATCAGGTGTTCATCCTTATACCCATCAGCTGTATTGGAGAGAGAATACCATGGAGTTTCTAGAGCTGTTCCTTCCAGAATCTTTAACTGGACCAGGTAGTATATCCTGTGACCAGCACTATGGGACATAATAGGGACACAAGTTATAACACTGAGCCTTTCCTCAAGGAGCCTGATATTTTACTCGGGCAATAAAGCTGACAGGTGACATAATAAAGGAATGATACAAGATTATATTATCAAGGAGAAAACCCAAGGACCAAGATATAGATGACAAATCTATTTATACCGTGAAAGGCCCTTCCTAACATTTTAAATTCTGGTCCCCAAACAAAGCTAATTAAAATAATAGTTCTCTGTTTTTTATTATGTACTAAGCTGTTTAAAAGTAGGAAGGTAGGATGTAAGGCCAAGCATGGTGGCTCACTCCTGTAATCCCAGCGTTTTGGGAGGCTAAGACAGGAGGATTGCTTGAGGCCAGGAGTTCGAGACCAGTTGGGGCAACATAGTGAGACCTTGTTTCTACGAAAAATTTAAAAATTTTAACCAGGTGTGGTAGTGTACACTGATGGTCTCCAGCTATGCAGGAGACTGAGGTGGGAAGATTGCTTGAACTGAGAGGTGGAGGCCATAGTAAGCTGTGATCATACCACTGTGTTCCAACCTGGATGACAGAGCAAAACCCCACCTCAAAAAAAAAAAAAAAAAAAGTTGGAAATGAATATTTTCAGATTTAGAGTAAGTATACCAGAATCCTCAAAGAATAAAGGTAACATTTTTATA
>NW_012102144.1:1479261-1482992 GCF_000951045.1 Mandrillus leucophaeus | reverse complement strand
ATGGGTCAAAGAGGTAGTCAGTGGCCACATCATAAAGGGTCTAGTAGATCAGTGTAAGGATTTTGGATATTATTCAGATGAATTGGAAAATCACTGGAAGGAAGGATAGGATTTGACTTTTGTTGTAAAGGGTTATATTTTGTGATTTTGAATACTGAGCTCACAGATTTCTCACTGAAATGTATATGGGGTGGGAAAACAAGAGAGGAGACAAGGGTGATTCCAAGGTTTTTGGCCTGAGAAATTTGGGAAAGTGGTGAGCCATTTACAGAAATGCACATTCAGGAATTGTCAACCCCTCCACCAAATGACTAACCCTTTCTCTTTCTGAACATTCAACCTAGTGCTCTGTAACCTGTGGGCAAGGTAGGGCAACCCGGCAAGTGGTGTGTGTCAACTATAGTGACCATGTGATCGATCGGAGTGAGTGCGACCAGGATTATATCCCAGAAACCGACCAGGACTGTTCCATGTCACCATGCCCTCAAAGGACCCCAGACAGTGGCTTAGCTCAGCACCCCTTCCAAAATGAGGACTATCGTCCCCGGAGCGCCAGCCCTAGCCGCACCCACGTACTCGGTGGAAACCAGTGGAGAACTGGCCCCTGGGGAGCAGTGAGTATTCCCTGAAGTCTTTCTTTAGTTTGCTTGCTTCTCTTTCACTTGAGGTTGGTTGGGGGGAAAAGAGACTAGAAACACCTTTAGAGCATTTTTTTTCTTTACAAGGGATTGACATTGTGCATTTTCATTTGCTTTGAGTAACTTGTAATGGGTTAATTACAGCCCTTGATGATACTGATACTGCCTGCACCTATAAGCTGCCTCGACTGGGTGGAGAAAGGGGATATCGTGACTAGGTGATATGATCACATGACCTCCTGGAAGGTACCAAGAATACCATCATGATTCATCCTGGAGGCCACAGGCAGCTCATACCTGTAGGGGAGTTAAGAAGACAGAGAAACTTTTCTGAAAGGGAATTCTTAATGAAAGTCACTTTCCTTTCTACTATTTTCCAGAAGGATGCCGTCTCAAAGTGGCATGGTTGTTGTGTAATTTGTAGTAGTAGGTCATTGTCCTGGATTAAGGGGAAGTACTAGTCTAGGTAAGATTTGTGCTTAGGAGGGTTACCAGCACAATCGCTGAGGGAAGATGCCTTGGTTTGATCCAAAGACTTACACTTTTAAATTTGGGGACCTTCTGCAGGTCCCTTCTCCTCTTTGAGCCTCAGTTTTCTTATCTGTAAAATGAGGATAACAATAATTCCTGCTTTCCTGGGTTGCTGTAAGAATTAAATGAGATGATGCAAATAAAGTGCTTTGTGCCCTGCCTGCCACAGAGTGAGAACTTAATATATGTTGACAAGTTGTCTTTATTACTATCATTATCATTGTCCTTCAAATTAGGAAGGCCTTGACAGATATCTGATATCAAAAGAAAAGTATGCTTTGGAATGTTTTAAACTTTTTACTAAATAAAAAAATATATATATGCTGTGCAATACCAGACATGTTAAATGGAACTGCAGGAGCGGGGCGGGGGTTTAAGGGATCCTGGATAGGGACATAGTTAGGTGTTTACTAATTATTCAGGGGTCTTCTTTTTAATTGTTTACTATTAGTTTCCTTCTAGTACTGCTAATTCTGTTTAATTGTTTCTGGGCTAAAAAGAATTAGAAGGAAGCTGTCTGTTTCCCACCACGGTTATGTTTCAGTAAATTAGATGTACTTTCTGATGAATACTAATTAGCCACTGAGCATTTGCGCACCCACTGTCTGTGCTGGTTGTGTGCAGAACAGCTGCCAAGTTGCCCAAGACCCTCACTATCCCATCCCCCTCTCTTGCTTTCCACTGTTGGGCTTCCTTTGCCCTAGATTAGAAGAGATTTCAGTTCAGAGAAAGTAAAAGATGATCCAGGGAAGTAATCACTGAGTGTCTCATGGTTTTTCCTTGTTGACATAATTCAAAACTCACACATGTGTAGTCTAACGATAGCGCTAGGATTTAAAGAAAGCTTTTTAGTGCTATACTTATTTAGGACTACATTTGGGGATGATGCATTCCTTTAAGATTGAATGATTCTGCCCTTGGGCACAGCTCCCAATTAGGGAGGATTAGGTAAGCTTTTTGTGGCGATGGGTAATACCATTCTTTTCCTCATTGTGCCTGTTTTTTGTTTGGATATTTTTTTCTCCTAAGTTAAGTGAGGCTGAAGCTGGACAATGTGATTTTTCAGCCCTAGCTTGACGTGTCTGACCCACTCCCAGGAAGATGAAGGATGTACGTCATCTTTGCACTGCATTGCATGGTACACAAACTGTACATGGTCTTCCTGCCTTCCATGGCAGAAAAGGCAGCAAAGTGTTATAAACACTGGAGAATGGGAATCAAGTTTTTCAGTGGTTTCTGGAGTAAGAACTTCATTTTATGATAGATTCCTGTATACACTTGAGCAAGGTGTGTTACCAATTAGGAGTTTTGCAAACAAAAGAAAGGAAACTGACTCTTTCAAGTGAAAGAAAAACAAACAATGCTGTTCATTTAGCCCCAGTAGGGACAGGGACCAGAGCATCTTCAGGGCTGTATCTCAGGGGCTGGCAAGTTTTGTCTGCAGAGGGCCAGATAGTAAATCTTTTCAGCTGTGTGAACCATACAGTCTCTGTCACAGCTAATCAGCTGTGTGTTGCAGCACAAAAGCAGGCATAGACAATATGTAAATAAGTGGGCACAGCCCTGTTCCAATAAGACCTTGTTTCTAAAAACAGGTGGCAGCACACATTTGGTCTTTGGGCTGTGGCTTGCCAACCCTTGATCTAGATAGAGGAGTAACTAAGGGATAATTTCTTTAGAGAGTTTCTGTCTGAATGAATCGCTTTTAAGCCTATGCCACTCTTGAGTTATTCTGCTGAGGATTCAAATTCCCAGGAAAGTCCAGTTGTCCACCTCTGACCACGATAGGGCAGAGTGTCTTAATTGATAGACCAAGATGGCATCTGCTGTGGGGAGGAATGTTTTCTTAAAGGAAATTGGGCTGCCAGATGTAAGGAAAGGGATGTTGATTTGAGCAGGTAGAAAAAAACAAATGTCTATCACCCTTTGCTTCTCTAAAGGCCATTCTCCTTTATTTTGTCCATTGTGGATGACAAATTTCAAGTACGTTTCACTAATAGATACAAAGTTTGTTCAAAAAAATGTTTACCTAAGAAAATGTTGTCATTTAAAGAGGACAGGGGACTTTGTTAACAAAAGTCCAGACTGAAAGTCTGCAACATGGAGGAATGGAACTAAGAATCCCTGTTAATCAAATACTGGCAAAATTAGACCTGGAGAAAGGTTATATACAATACTTCATCTGTCTGTGGGAGTATAAAGACCCAAGCAGGCTCAGTGTTCAGGCAGCTCAAGAATGTGCAGTGCAACTGCTTGACCCAAGTTGAGAGCTGTCACCAGCACTTTAGTTGGATTCTCAGTAGGAAGCATCCAGTTGCTCCCTGGGTGGCCAGTGGATTGGTTGGCTGTGGATCAGGTGTTCATCCTTATACCCATCAGCTGTATTGGAGAGAGAATACCATGGAGTTTCTAGAGCTGTTCCTTCCAGAATCTTTAACTGGACCAGGTAGTATATCCTGTGACCAGCACTATGGGACATAATAGGGACACAAGTTATAACACTGAGCCTTTCCTCAAGGAGCCTGATATTTTACTCGGGCAATAAAGCTGACAGGTGACATA
>NW_012102144.1:1474806-1475811 GCF_000951045.1 Mandrillus leucophaeus | reverse complement strand
TTGAGTTGTTCTGTCTTGACTATAACATTTATCAAATAAAACATGAGAAATAACACTTGGGAGGTGCCAGTGCCACGAGGGGGAAAAAGACAAATGAGATCGATGGGCATGTTAGTCCACACGCTTGGCTAAATGAAATCACGTGTCCACAGTTCATGGTTTCAGCCACATAACCTAGTAGTCATAGGCAGTCATAACGGGATTATTGTTGACTTTCATTGACAGTTATGTCATTCTGGAGAGCTTTGTTGAAGAGAAAGAAAAGGGAATGAGGCTTTGTGACTCATGTATTGTGGATTTCCCAAAACCTCCTCGAAAAGTTATGTCCTGTGGGGCCTGTGATTAAGCTTCTGTAATTGGATTCAAGCCAGGAGAGTACACGAACTTGCTGGGATGCTTTGCTGTCAGCACAGACCAGATCATTCCAAATTCTGTGGGAGATCTGGCCTTGACACAGCAGGGAAACCAAATGTCAGTGTTGCTGGATTTGAGCGCGGCAACACTGTCCAAGAAACACAACGTGTTCCTGCCTCAGAAGTTTAGATCTAGCCAGGAGTCAGAACCTTATCCAGTGTTCCCACCACACTGTTTATTCATCCAAGGGGAAAGTCATAGTTGTCCTCAGATTCAGAGATACAGTAAAATAGGTTAGCGTCATAAAGGGCTATGGAGACTGGAGTCAGAGAAGAGTCAAGGATTGGTGACAGCTTCTTGGAAGTTACCAGAAAATAGAACCGGTTAAGTCACTATCTCCTTTGTTTGGTATTGGGTAGTTTTTGTTTGTTTATTTTTGTTTTGGTTTGGTTTGGTATTTCTCAAAGAATCTTTGTTGGGAGGCCAAGGTGGGAGGAATCACGAGGTCAGGAGACCGAGACCATCCTGGCTGACACGGTGAAACCTTGTCTCTACTAAAAATACAAAAACTTAGCCGAGTGCGATGGCAGACGCCTGTAGTCCCAGCTACTTCGGAGGCTGAGACAGGAGAATCGCTTGAACCTGGGAGAC
>NW_012102144.1:1447599-1472861 GCF_000951045.1 Mandrillus leucophaeus | reverse complement strand
AAAAAAAAAAAAAAAAGTTGGAAATGAATATTTTCAGATTTAGAGTAAGTATACCAGAATCCTCAAAGAATAAAGGTAACATTTTTATAACTTGAAAAATACCTAAATATTTTCTCAAGAGGAACTAATAAATCTATTATCTGGCTCTAAATTTAAAAATTAAACCCAATATAAAATGAAAGTGCAGGTACTGATTTAAAAACACTTATAATTTGACCATCATGGGCAGGGAAATTAACAGTGGTCCAGTTCAATAAGCAACAAAATGTATTCACATCTTGATACGGAAGAAGTTGACCAGCAAGAAGCAATGTTTGATCCAGCCTATTTTGAAATAACACTGATATGAGCTACAATTTGCTGGAAAACAAAAATCAGCCTTCAGAACCTGAAAGTAACAACACGCTTGCAAATGCAGTTTGAGTCTTGATAAATTGTGAGAAATACATTGCTTTGAGGACCAGATGGTTATTTTATAGGCAAACTGATTTTACAAGGGTCAGAGTAAAGGACACTAGCAAACATTTTGGGTTTAAAAAGATAAGGAAATTATGGAAAGAAGAAAACACTTCAGGTGTAAATAAATAAGTGAGCTATGAGAAGCTCATGTGGGAAATGAAATGAAATACACACAACACCATAACAAACCATGAAAGAGAGGGTGTTAGGCTGAAAGTGCGGCCAAAGAGAGGTTTGTCGTGATGAAATTCAATTAAGTTCATTGAGGAAGTAAAATATAAAATATTTTATAAAACAAGTCTTGCTACCATTAGCCACCGAAGTTCAGGCTGTTGTAAACAGAGAGAAAGGAACATTTTATCTGCTAGGAAGTGATGTCTAAATGACATTCCATGATGTTTTCCTGGAGTAATTGAATGAGTTCATACAGAAGCTTAATTTCAACAACTGGCAATTCATTAAGCATGTAATTTGACCTCTGTGTTGAAAGGGAAATCAAATATTGGTTCTAAATAGGCACTTGAAGTTTTGAAAAGAATTTTCAAATAAACTGTAGTGTCCATCGACACCTCTGTGCCTCTTAGAGATGCAGAGGGGAAAAAGACAGTAAGTGGCCTGCTTTGGAAGTCACATTAGGCATTTATGGAACCCCTGTGGAGGGCCTAAGGCATGCCAGAAGAGAAGACACATTTCTGCCCTCCAGGTGTGTCTACAGGATACGTACATGAAACAACCCCACAATGGGGAAGTTGTCAGGTTTTCCTGATTGCTTTTTGTCCTTCGTGGATGACTTGAAAGTGCTTTTCAGCACGTTTGTCTTAACCTTTCAACCAGCTGCTTTTGTGTCCCTAAGATGGAGATTGAGGTAAGAATTAACTTGTCAACTGATGTGTTTAGTGTTCCAGTACCTGTGCTGGCGGATCCCAGCGGCGTGTTGTTGTATGTCAGGACGAAAATGGATACACCGCAAACGACTGTGTGGAGAGAATAAAACCTGATGAGCAAAGAGCTTGTGAATCCGGCCCTTGTCCTCAGTGGGCTTATGGCAACTGGGGAGAGGTGAGAGTGAACTATCTATCTATAAACACAGAGGAATTGTGTTAACCAAACTGTATTTATCATTCAGATTTTATTTTAAGGAAGAAGAACTAGCTCTAATAGAAGCTTCTGGAGTGGCGATTAACTAGGAAACCTGTCTTCTTAAATTCTGGACTATTTTTAAGTGTTCCTATTACCACTAAGAGTTTGGGTACATAGGTGAGCAAAATTAGAAGAGAATACAGATAAATACTGGTTTAAGTTGTTTGTTCACCTCTGATGAATAAAAAGTAGATGCTTTTAAAGTGATTGAAAATATGTGTTAAACCGGTCCATGGAAGTCTTGCCCTCTTTCTTCTTCATAGTTTTGGGGTGTTTGTGTTATGCCCTGTTCCCATGGCATAATGTCTCCCAACCTTCCAAGTTCCTAATGAAGCCAGATTGAATAGGTGTTATAATTCTCATGAAAGATGATATGTTTTTATTGCGGAAGTGAGTAGTTAGCAGTGTATTCTCAAATATGGAATTCTTTAGCTACTACCTTTTCAGAGTTGCCTGTGATGACTGATAAGGGGCAATTTAGTACTGGAAGCTGAGGAAACCATGTCCTGTTCCCAGCTCTGGCTCTTAAAAGTTTTGTGACCTCAGCAAATAATGTAGTATCTTTGCCAAATATTTATATACTCATCTGTGAATAAGGATAATAATAGCACCAACCTCTTAGTATTTATGACCATTATATGAGGTAGTATCTATCAAATGCCTAGCACATAGCCTTTAATCAACTGATACTATAATAATAATTAATGTTAAGAATAATTATTAATAATATTGTGATTAAGTGGGGATTTGAGCCCATATTATACATAGGGCCTAGATGCTTATTGCTTTGTGTTTAATTAACTAAGAATATATCTCTCTATTCTTGAATCCACAGGGAGAGCACATATTTAAAGTTTATTGAGTTGTTCTGTCTTGACTATAACATTTATCAAATAAAACATGAGAAATAACACTTGGGAGGTGCCAGTGCCACGAGGGGGAAAAAGACAAATGAGATCGATGGGCATGTTAGTCCACACGCTTGGCTAAATGAAATCACGTGTCCACAGTTCATGGTTTCAGCCACATAACCTAGTAGTCATAGGCAGTCATAACGGGATTATTGTTGACTTTCATTGACAGTTATGTCATTCTGGAGAGCTTTGTTGAAGAGAAAGAAAAGGGAATGAGGCTTTGTGACTCATGTATTGTGGATTTCCCAAAACCTCCTCGAAAAGTTATGTCCTGTGGGGCCTGTGATTAAGCTTCTGTAATTGGATTCAAGCCAGGAGAGTACACGAACTTGCTGGGATGCTTTGCTGTCAGCACAGACCAGATCATTCCAAATTCTGTGGGAGATCTGGCCTTGACACAGCAGGGAAACCAAATGTCAGTGTTGCTGGATTTGAGCGCGGCAACACTGTCCAAGAAACACAACGTGTTCCTGCCTCAGAAGTTTAGATCTAGCCAGGAGTCAGAACCTTATCCAGTGTTCCCACCACACTGTTTATTCATCCAAGGGGAAAGTCATAGTTGTCCTCAGATTCAGAGATACAGTAAAATAGGTTAGCGTCATAAAGGGCTATGGAGACTGGAGTCAGAGAAGAGTCAAGGATTGGTGACAGCTTCTTGGAAGTTACCAGAAAATAGAACCGGTTAAGTCACTATCTCCTTTGTTTGGTATTGGGTAGTTTTTGTTTGTTTATTTTTGTTTTGGTTTGGTTTGGTATTTCTCAAAGAATCTTTGTTGGGAGGCCGAGGTGGGAGGAATCACGAGGTCAGGAGACCGAGACCATCCTGGCTGACACGGTGAAACCTTGTCTCTACTAAAAATACAAAAACTTAGCCGAGTGCGATGGCAGACGCCTGTAGTCCCAGCTACTTCGGAGGCTGAGACAGGAGAATCGCTTGAACCTGGGAGACAGAGGTTGCAGTGAGCCGAGATCATGCCACTGCACTCCAGCCTGGGTAACAGCAAGACTATGTTCAAAAAAAAAAAAAAAAAAAAAATCTTTGTTACTTGCTAACAGATTGGCCTTGATCGAGTTAATTAACCTCCCTTCACCTTACTTGCTTCATATATAAGATGGGACAAATAATTATACTCCTCTTGATTGGATAATATATGCAAAAGCCCTCAGTGCAAGTGAAGAGAAAGCACTTAATAACTAATACCTGCCATTAGGGGAGGAGAGCCTTGGTCTGTTTAACGTATCTCTATTGTAATTCACCTTGGTTCCATCTGTCAGAGGCTTACCTTGCCCAATGCCATAATTGAGTTTGGCTATGAAATTAGAGAGAAAAAAACTTTGTCATTGGCCTTTCAGACAAAATAACTGCAGCCTTCCTTTTCCTTCTTCCAGTGCACTAAGCTATGTGGTGGAGGCATAAGAACAAGACTGGTGGTCTGTCAGCGGTCCAACGGTGAACGGTTTCCAGATCTGAGCTGTGAAATTCTTGATAAACCTCCTGATCGTGAGCAGTGTAACACACATGCTTGTCCACACGACGCTGCATGGAGTACTGGCCCTTGGAGCTCGGTACGGCCCTAACTATTCATGTTTGTTAACCAAACTATCTAATTTCAAGGTATTCTGGGGCATTCCTCTGCGGCAGATAATTGTCACACTTACAAGGGCATCCCGGAAACTCTGCTATAAATAGTCTATTATTTTCTCCATATTGGCGCATAATAGAATTAACTTTTTATGATACTGCCAAAGTGACTTTACAGAATATGTGTACCTCATATAGGACCTGGTGCCAAGAAGTAGCTGCCTTTTCTTAGCCTAAATACACACACACACACACACACACACACACACACACACACAGTGATTTTAACAGACAACTCAATAGCACACATTCTTTCCTTTTCTAAGCTATAGTAGTTTTGACTTTTTAGGAAAGATACCTGCTTATTGAGGCCAAAGCAATTTTTCTTCAGTGACTGTAATTTGCCTGTGTGACTCAGGTACAGCTCTGAACATAATTTTTACAAAGGCTGTGCCCACAAAATAGACTAAAATCGTTTTGAAAATGCAAAAGACCAAAAATGGAACAAGTGACCTGGTGCCTTTCAGGGTGTCAGAAATGTTCTCTCTCTTGCAGAGAGACAGGAAGCCCATTTGGTACCATTTTTTGCTTTGGTCCTAGTCTTCCTTTGCTATCTGCTTAGCCAGCAGCTGACATGGTGAAACAGGTTTGCCACTGTAAATATGATGCAAACTTCAGGGGCAGCTCTTGGCAAACAGAAGGATCAGCTGTGTCAAAACTATACTTTGGCTGAGTTGTGCCCATAAGCTGTGGAGCTAGCTGTTAGGGCTGCTTCATGTAAATAGAGTAAAAATGGTCCTGTAAATACATTAATTGCACTGAAGCTGAATTAAGTATTATATTAAGTCATATCCAGAATGTTTTTTACCCAATATGGTTCTGAGAAGTCTTAACGATCCCTGAAACCAGCTAAAGAGCAGATTAAGTGAAGTGACATGGTTAATACCTGTTGACATTTCTAAGAGTTAAGGGTTCCAATGGCTGGGGTCATGTCTGCAGGTATAACACTAACTATATAATCAACATACTTCCTATTAAGTAGAAATCTAGAAGAATTTGGAGCATTATCTCCACTGGTACTATTTAGCTGGACTGTAAGTATTTTCTTCCAGAACTTAAGAAATGCCACTCTGAGTCAGAGAGCTCTGATCTGTTGTTACTCTAGTCAGTTCACTAGGAGCATTTTCCCTACAATAATGGCACCTTCCCCAGATGAACATTTCTGAAGATCAGAAATAACCTTAGAATGTCAGGAACATCTTCTGACATTCCCAACTTCCCTCATCTCCTATTATATATTATTTTTCGTGAAATTCCCTCTTGAGCTCATTATATTTTCACCAGTTCACTCGACCAACAGCAATACCAGTGCCAGAGTTATGTTTTAGAAAGTCTACTAGCTCTCCAAAAAGTAGTAGTTCATTAATTTTGACCAAAAACAAAATCTCTTAACCTTTAGGAAGAAACACACAAGCCTATTTATTGTATGTTCTTGTGGTTTGGTGAAAAAAAGAAATCTGCATTTCCCTTCCCAGACTCAATTCCATTGATCATCTCAGTTCCATTGATTATTCTATATTTACCTCTCCAGGAAGAATTATTTGGGAAAATGGGGAAAAACATCACTCTTAGAGAACTGTAAATTAATTTCCATGGTATTCTCTTCCTTAAACACTTTCTAAATACGCTAATTTTTTTTTTACACAGGATCACTACCCTCTCCTGCAGACATTTTAAGAGCATAAATATTTAAATTTTAAAACAGGAACTGCTAATTATTGTAACTGAAAACATAGGTTTATTTCATGTAGTTGTTCTCCTTGGGCCTGCACACAGTTTTCTGAAACAGAGGAAGAAAGAGAGAGAAAGAAATTATAATACTCTAGTATGCACAGAAGCAAGTGCATGCATTTTTAAATTCATTTTGCCACCTATATGATTTCAATGGTTTCTTTATAAAGTTATCATTATTCAAATATGTGTTTAAAAGCCTCTATAGTCTAAGAGCAAGGCCACTTCTGCAAGGCTTTTAATTGTGATTTTAAAAAATTAAATCAAAAGCATTTTCTTTAAATAGATATCTTTGTAATATATTACTTTTCTTAAATATACGAGTGAGAGGGCAGTCTTTCAGATTCTTACTGTAGAATTTTGATTTTGGTTGTAAGTTTATTTCTGTGGATGCTTTGGTGTAATATCTTAGTAATTCCAAATGTAAGCATACCTCAGTAATTGTGTTAATAGCCATAAGCCACTTCCATGGTGCTTCATCATTGTAACTGACGGTGAAACTAACAACAACAAAATGTATGTTGGAGGTGCTAACATGTTGCTTTCAACAGCAAGCAACTTAGATTTATCAGAGACCAAGGGTAGCAATTAGTCCTTCTGCCTGGTTGCTTTCTCTCTCCAAGTACTCCCATGCAGTAGATGATGTCAATAAGCAACTACTGCTATGTGAATTAGCCTTCTCCAAGGTCAAAATGGAGATAGCCTACTTCAACGCTTGTTACTAAAGAGCAGTATTTAGAAAAGAAACCCCAAATCACTATTAATATAGCTTCCAGCATCCCTAAAATGAAGCTTCTGTGAACCTAGGGTTTAAGTCCCCATCTTAGATCAGCCATTGGTTCTGGCTCAAGTCATTGCGGATTTAAGAATCATGATGGTGAGAAACATCCTCCAGAAATTCAACCTTTTCTATCCTCTTTAAAATGGGCCTTTGGACTCTTTTTTTTTTTTTTTGTTTTTGAAATAAGGTTCTTTTTTTGAGACGGAGTCTTGCTCTGTTGCCCAGGCTGGAGTGCAGTGGTGTGATCTCGGCTCACTGCAACCTCCTCCTCCCAGGTTCAAGCGATTCTCATGCCTCAGCCTCCCAAGTAACCAGGATTATAGGTGCCTACCACCACACCTGGCTAATTTTTGTATTTTTAGTAGAGACGGGGTTTCGCCATGTTGGCCAAGCTGGTTTCAAAGTCCTGAGTTCAGGTGGTCTGTCGCCTTGTCCTCACAAAGTTCTAAGATTACAGACACGAGCCACCATGCCCAGCCTGAAATAAGGTTCTTAAACTCACATGCCTTTCAGTCGACTCCTGCAGTCAGTCCCAGGACATTAAGGAGACAATGCATATGTCCTATGACTAGAGGAGTAAATTGTAAAGAGAGTTCTGTACCATCAAACCACAGCAGAAAGTAGGCTAAAAATCCAGAGCATTCTAGAGAAAGCTAACTCATATAGATAATCACAGATTAAAAGTCCGCTAGGTGATACCATATATCCAAGATGGGTCTTCAGCATTCCTTTGTGCGTTGTCCTGTCAACCTGCTTGCTGATCACCTTGGAAACTGTGCTTTTCCTTAGGAGAAATTGCTTGTTTGGGGTTTTCATGACAAACCTAAAAATGTTCTCTGAGCCTTGCTTTAGGTGCATTGGAATAATGCTTGTCGACCCAAATAATGAGAATTTATGAGCTCACGAAGGAATTGTGCTTTTGTTTCTGCCTGGCTAACTTATGAATTTGTGTCTACCTCATTTTCGTATTAAAGTTTGCAGCTTCTGTAGGTAGGAAGAGAAAATGTTTGATATCAGTATTTTATAACCTCACTGTTTCTCTCCCTAGAAGAAATAAAGATTGTAAATATCACTACCATATTTTCTAAACACAGTTTTAAGCAGCCACACCTAGAATTTTCTGAATATTTTGAGCAGTACAGATTTCTATGTGTTATATAATAAAGCATATTTATTTTTTCATGTTATTTAATTTTATATACAATGTTTAAAAAATCAGTGTTTATCAGCAGACTGTAAAGGCAAGTAGGCTCTGTGGGTTAGAAATGAATGTATATGTTTCTTTTGGTTTTAAAAAGATACATTTTAATTTTGTAAATTCCCTCCAACCTGTACAACCCCTCCCTCAAATCTGAGTAGCCAAGTATCTAGCTTTGTGTAATTAGACAGATTCAAGTATGTATTTTAAAGGGATACTTTAAAAACGTATTTCTGAGTTGGAAATGATGCTTAGATTTATAAACAAAAATATATGAGGCTTAACATTTTGTTGGGTATTTTTTCTTTTCTAATACTGTTGTCCTGAGTTATTGAGTCTCAACTATGAAATATGCATGCTCCATTTATTGAATTTGTAGATAATGACAAAATACAGCCAGAAGAGAAAAAAAGGTGATCGGAAGAAATGGTTCTGAACACATAAGAGACAGCTAGGTACAGGAAAAAGCAAACCTAATGTGCATAAATTTGATTACACTTTATTCTGTGTGTTCAGATAACTGTAAAAAGCTTACAGCATTTGTCAATTTTGTTATTTGTTCACTGCAATACATTTCAGAAAGCATTCCTTATTAAAGGAAAATAAAATACGACAGCAACTACCTTAGAAGTTTCAAGAAAGCCTACCCTTTTCAAAAAAATCTAAATCATAGAAATGACCCGGAGGCCTATTGAACCTCATCCCCCTCCTGAGCCTCCTTTTTGCAGTATAGGTTATTATGGTATTCATGGGTGAAAGGACCAAGGTAAGGAGGGTCCCTATATGAGTTAGACTTTATTTTTAATAAGGTGAGAAATAAGGTAACTTCTCCAAAGGAAACGAAGATAACAATAGCTAACGTTTGCTGTAACAAGCCAAATTAAGCAAATACACATCACATTAACCTGGTTTTAATCTATGAGGGAGGTGCTGTTAGAAACCCATTTGACTAGCAGATAATCTACTTCAGTGATAGGATCTCGTTGATAGGATACTGACTATTAATCTTGTTTTGGCAGAAAGAAACAACCTGTGTTCAGAATGAACTTTTAGGCTCCTGTTTATATTCTATAAAGGATATGCCTAAAACTCAAACTTCATTTAGCCTCAACATTATTTAACTAATTGTGACATTGTCTATTTTATTCTGGCAAAAGAAAATCCAAATTCATTCCTGTTATTGGTAAATTCCCATAACCAGGAATTACAAAAGCTTCAAACAACTGTTGTTTAGGGAATGGCAAAATATTCCTTTCTTTCATTTTACGGATACATTTTTAGCCAGATTAGGAGGATGACATCAAGATTTTGACTATAAGGAATATCACATTAAATGCATATGAATTTTTTATAAAATATGATATTTTTATTACAATGAAGACATGTTTAAACATATTCTAGCATCTTTAAAAAACAAGAGCCACATTATTTGGCTGTATCAGTATGGAGTATAAAAAATAAGATCGTTTTTTGTGGAACAAAGTGTTACGACATATGAATTTACAAAGTTTACCTTAGTTCTGTGTAGCACTCATCTCTAATGTGTTCAGAACAATCAAAATACTTGCCTGCATCTATTTCACTGGAGACAAAACTTAGGCTTTTAATAATCTTTTTCCAGTATTTACAGAGATTATATGCCTATGAAAGACTGATCCTGCCTTCTGATGCTATTTCGTGGTAGCTTGACAGATTCTATTTTCATGGATTTAAAAAGTCCATGGGTCGGGGGAGCAGGGTTAGGAGGGTTATTGGACTCTGAGGAGGAGTCCAGGTCCTCTCCCTCACTCCTGTTGTGGAGTTGCCCTTCTGGAATGGAAAGAAATAGAAACTTTGGAATGTGGAGTGGGAGGTAGAGGTTCAGTCCAAGCATAATTGGCTAGGAGGGAATCCTGGCGATTAGTGATGGCAGTTGAGGAAGATTTATTTTAATACCAGGGGTAGGTGGTTGGGGGAGGATAAAAAAAAAAAACTCTGGTCATTTCTTTAAAAAATAAAATAAAATAAAACAGGCATTCAATTTTCAACAAATGCTTTCTAAGTGCCTACTGTAGGCCAGGGACTGTTCTAGGTGCTAAGGATACAGCAGTGAACAAGTTAGAGCTCTTTGTTCTAAGGGAGCAAGAGAAATTTTAGTATTAAGTGAATACTAAACACATGTAATTAAAGAACTGATACTTTGGTTTTCCTGGCAGCTTCACCGTCACCATTAAAATAAAACTACAACTTGTTATTAGGGTAGGTACCTTCATGGATACTGATGACATTTATTCAGTAAGTATAAATTAGCAATTTTATCTTTGCTTTTAAATGTGCAACTGGCCAGTCATTTTAAGTGACAGATGCTGCCTGGCTGATGGCATGGAACTTTTAAAAACCTCCTATCAGAGAATATGCTTCCAATCACCATTCCATTAGAACCCAAATGTGAGTTCAGTGGTCTAAGAGCCAGGATGAGTGGAGAACCTAACCTTCAGCCTTCTCCCTACTGGGTTCTTGGCCTCCACACAAGGTGGAGAGTTGTGGTCTGAGGGTACTTTTTCCCTTTGTTATTTAATGGGTACCAATTAAAAGATGTGTAATGTGTGGATCTCCACACCATCTTCTTTGCTTGTTGCTGTTGTTTTCTCTAAAGTGGGATCATTGCCATGAATCGTTTTAATGACCATAACCTCTCTTTCCTGAAATTTATAAAATAGAAAATTGGCAGCCAAGGAAAGCATGTCCAGGGGTGGTATGGAAGATGACTCATGTAGGCTGAACCCAGAAATCCATCACTCTTAGCAAGATCTGCATCCCCTTTCTCCTATGAGAAAGAGCTTATGCCTTGGCCAAAAGAATCTAGTAGCTTTCTGCAGCGATGTAAATGTTCTCTCTTTTTGCCTTCCTTTAATGGAAGCCACTAGCCACATGTGGTTAAATACTGAGCACTTGAAACATGGTTAAGTGACAAGGAAACTGTATTTTTAATGTAATTTTAATTACTCTAAATAGCTACCTGTTGCTGGTGGCTACCATATTGGACAGGGCAACCTCAGGCAACAGGACATCTCTAACAATTAATAATAAACTAGCAAAGAGATCAATAAATTTATAAAAATAAATTGGGGAGAAAAACCCTATTCCACATGTAACGGGTCCCCCCATAAGATGCCCATGTATCCAGTGATTAGCATTCTCTTGCCTTTCTTGTGTTTCATGCCTTTGTTTTGGAAAACTTCAGTGGGTGTTCCCTGACAGCTGGGCATTCGAAAATGCAGAGGACAGTGAAAAGACGGCCTATCAGAACCAGGGGTCTTGAGAGTAGTAACTCCAGGGCTTCATTGTAAAAGCAGCTGTTAAAACAAACTCTCCTCTTGTGCATCTCAGAGTTCAAGTTCATCGTGGTCATAAGTTCAGTTAAGGAGAAAACATGTTTATGTGTTCAGTGGGTTGAAAGGGCAAGGCTTGATTGATGCTTTTTAGGAGAAGGCAAAAGTGGAAAACACCAGGTAGCCACCTTGTAGAAGCTTGAATTCCAAGAGATCATTCCCTCTTTGAAGCAAAAGTTTCAGGAAGGCAGCTTTTCATATTCATTGAACCCAGTAGGTGAAGGTTGAGCAGATTAGCTTTGCAGAGCTCTGTTTCAAAGACATATCAGAAGAAACCAAGTTGAGGCAATGTTCCTCCTCCATGACTGTAAATGTAGTCAATTAGTTTTGCAAAACTTAATGTCCACAGTGTTAAAAAAAAAAAAACAAACTCTTATTCATTCACATTTTTACTCTACACTGAGGGCCCCAAGAAATTTAAATTTCTGCAACAACATTGACTGCAAATTGACTGATAATTATCAGTTCTGTTTCTCAGTGGCCAGATAGAATGTTTTCCCCACCTTTAGGGCAACATCCTGAATTAAACTATAATCTGACAGATGGTCTGTTTTCAGAAGCACTGATTAATCTGTTATGTTCATTCTCAGGTTGTCTATGCACTAAAATGAGAAATAGTTCAGATGATTCTCCCTAAGCCATTTTCTTCTGAACTATCTCAGAAAGTGAATGAATTGATATCTTCAGTTATCCACAAAAGAGCAGTTTTTTTCCCACTTAATTTTTTACACAATGTATTTCCTCCCATAATTATAGGGAGGACTTTATTATTGTTATTATTATTATAACAGCTGCTTACATTTTGGAACATTTACTTTGAGCTTGGAATTATGCGAAACAATTCACCCACATTTGTCTAACTTAATCCTCTCTACTTGATGAAGTCAGCACCATCAGAGAAGTTGCTTAGTTGATCTCACTGCTCAGTAGTGGTCTCTAGGTCTCACTGCTGGGAAGTGGCTGAACTAGGATTTGAACTTAGGATTTTATGAATTTTAAGCTACTGGTTTAAGCCAAGATATAATCCCCTCATCTCATTGTTTAGTTGATGAAATGGTAAAATGTAACCTGAGTGGAAAGGGTATGTCTACAATGTAAGATTTTATGTTATCCCAGAGTGTAATTACTAATATTTGAAATGTTCCGAAATGAATTTGAGCCATTTACAAGTTTTGCTTTAGGGGATAAGCAAAGAAAATCGGGAATGAATATAAGAAAATTGTCTTAAACCAAGTAAAAGAGCAAGATTTGGGGTTTTCAGAAGATTTTAAGAAAAAAGCAACAACCAGTATTAAGCACATATTGGGTGCTATCTCTGGCATTTTTAATATAAATGGAATAACTTGAGGTAATAAATCTAAGTATTTAGTAGGTATATAGATAGTCAGGATGATAGATTTAATTAGAGCCAGTTAGGAGACTTTATAGATGTTCATGGTGATGAGTTTCCTTGCAGAAAGTAAGATGCTATAGCACTTACAAGTGAATTATGAAAAATGATAAAATTTACTAAAATGTAATCTCACCATAATAACTCTCTGGTTGAAATAAAGCATATTCAATGCATTGGAATGTCTTCCAAACTATTTATTGAGCTAAAATTAAGCTACAGGGACTGAACTCTTCTTTTAGCAATGCTAAGTATTGTTCATTCCCATTGGTAGGACAGTCAACCACCTTGAACCCTGTTCTTGCATCCTCTTCCTCTCATCACTCCTCATTCTCACAACTACCTCTGTATTCCTTAGTCCATGTGGCAGGTGAATAAAACAGTTATGTTTTGGGAACTTGGTAAAATGAACAGAGGGAAATATAACAGGGAAAAAGCAGACTGTGTTTGCTTCTTTTTTCTTTGCTAGGACAGAGGAAGAAATATAGACAGAGCCAACACATTTTCAGTGAAAAACCTGTCTCCCCAATCATTTATTTAATTGCCCCATACCTTAATTTCCTTCTGCCTAATGAAACCCACAGTTCAAACTGGGTGCCTTTCTCAAACTAGGCATACTATAAACAATGTTGAAATGAATGAATGAGCTCAGCTACTCAGGTGCTGAACTCCTTATCACATTAGCCCAGAAATAATGGAAGTAAAGAGCTAACTGGTAGAAGGGAATCATTAAAAAGAAAGACATAGGATTATTTAGTGCTGTTGTATTAATAATGATGATATCCTGACTTAGAGAGTCGTATGGTATTTATGTAAGAGTGTCCTCGATTTGAGGAAACAGAGTTTTAGAGATGATGGGATGTTATGTCTCTAAATTACTCTCAAATTGTTCAGGGAAAGACAAAATGATAATAGCATATAGAAAGAGATGGGAGGAGGAAATGTGGTGAAACGTTGGCAATTGGGGACTCAGGATGAGGAGATAAGGGAGATCTTTATGATGTTCTTGCAATCTTTCTGTAAGTTGGAAAATTTTCAACATAAGTTAATTTATAAAATTTCTTAACATAAATATATTCAGAGTGTGTATTTTCCTTCACGAGGAAATAAAGAGTAGATCTGGATTTATTTCACAACTTTAAAAATTCTAACACATTCTAGGAAGCTGTTTTTAATCTCAGATCTGCACTGTAATGTGATAAAAAAAAGGGAGCGGGGTGTGGCAGTCAGAGCTCAGCAGAAATAGAATCTTTCCTACTTTTTTATTGGCTTTTTCCCATGATTTCTCTTTCCTAAGCCTTCTCTCCTCCTCCCTCCTCCCTCCTCCCCATCCCACCCATGCAGCTAAACTGAAAGGCTTCTGGGAATGGTGCATGTTTTTGCTTCCCTTTTCCCAGGGGAATCTAGACTTTCATTGCATCTCTTCCTAGTAAATTCCAGTAAATATCTGGCCATATGCAGACTCCCCCTTGTTTTTAATCGACTGCTACCCAGTCCACATCCAGATTCCTTTGAAAATGAAAGCATTTTCCCAAAAATGTGTGCTGTTTGTTTTCCTTGAGATTAATAAAAGTCCCGCCTAGCCCACTCACCTATTCCTGCCTTGGTATGTGTCCTTTCTTGGTGAAATCATTATTTCCTTCTTTTTGGTTGTCTTTGAATCAGACATAACATATCCGAGACCCCTGCAGGGTACAGGGTCATGGACATGATGTCAGGGAGGAAGTGCTGTTCAGAAGAACGTGTTTGTTCATTGTAATTGGGATCTTCATTGTTGTGCATGGGAATTGATTTCACGTTGTACACGGCACGTTTTCTATAGATGGGGGCTTCCCAACCCTTTTAGCTGTAGCCCCTGACTTCGTTGAGTGGATGTTCAGCAGGCCCTTTACAACCCCCTTTCACAAAGAATCTCTGTGTGCCCTGACCTCACCAAGTCAATTTGAATCAATTCAGAACTTGCTGAAAGACTTTCTGAGAACTTTAGTATAATTCAATAGTTCTCAACTGGGAGGTGATTTTAGCCTCCAGTGGACATTTGGCAATGTCTGGAGACAGTTTTGGTTGTTACGATGGGTATGCAGGTGCTATGCGCATCTAGTGGGTAGAGGCCAGGAATGCTGCTTAATAGTCTACAATGCACAGCACAACCCCAACAACAAAGAATTGGCTTACCCCAAATCTGGAAATAGTGCCACCATTGAGACATTTGGAGCCTCATTCAAGAGTGAAAGTTGAAAGTCATAGTTGCAAGTCCCATAGCTATCTGAAAGCTCTTCTCTCTGGAGAGTTGAATTTCCCATAAAATGTAGGTGAGATTCCAGGGAGCCAACAAGGTCTGTCAAATCCAAGCAGGATTTTCAAGGATGAGCTGAAAATACGAGGTCTCAAACTTGTCTCACCACACCATGAATCTGCAAATCAACAAGCAGCATCACTCATTTTGGGGGGTGGGGGTGAGGGTTAAAAGAAGTGGCAGATATTGTAAGTGTTTACAGATGTGCCCAGCTGATCAATAGACATTCTGCATGGTAACTTTGACAAGAGTAATAAACTTCAAAAGAACAGCATAAATGTGGATGGGCATTTCTAAGAAACAAGGGTTATATCCTCATCATGTTCATTATGTTAGTATTATGTGATAGCATTGATAGTTCATATATAGAGATTCCTTTTTAGGTTTATGCTTCAAACAGAGCTTCCCATATCAGTGATATAATTTGAATATATGAATATGCCAGCAGTATCTAGGAATTGGTCCAACTTGAGCGTCAGAGTTGAGTATATAGTTTCTCTTTGAGGAACTCTTCTAGAAGTAGGATTAATTCTAGTGAGCATTCTACCTGAGAATTTCTGATTAGGGACTAAGATAAGACAGCAGTACATAAAGTGTTCCATGGAATGTGAATAGGTATGAAGCAGGATTTCCCAACCTTGGCACTATTGTCATTTGGGGCCAGATAATTTTTTGTTGTAGGGACTGTTTGGGACATTGTAGATGCTTATCAGCATCCTTGGCCGCTACCTACTGGATGCCAATAGCATACACCCTCAGTTGTGACAGTGAAAAATGTCTTCAGACATTGCCAAATGTTCCCTGGGAGGCAATATCACTCTTCCTTTTCTGCCAGGTAGTTCTATGAATTTGTCACAACAGAATTTCTCTTTCCATATTCCTATGGGCATTAGATGAGTAGAATCGTCAGCATTTCCCAGACATATATGATACCAAGTCCCTATTTGTTAAGTCAGAGAAGTCTGAGGTTATAAAATCATTCCCTTCCTCCTCTCAGGGAAGTGAAATCCTTATGTTGTAGAGATCACCAGGTTTTCACAGTCAGACGTTTCCACTTTATCTGGGTTTTTAAAAATCCCATCAGAGAAAACTATACTAGGGGATCACCTTTTCCAAATATGTGGCATTAACTTGACTTTCCTATACATGAACTTCTGGGGAAGCAATTTTCTACAGTTCTACCTCCTCGTGCCTCCTCTTTTCCACTCTGCAAATCTTTGCTTCTCTAGCAGATGGCAAATGCTATATATTTCCCAACCCCAACCCCCATGCCACACAAACACACTCAAAATGGCAGGCACAACTCTGAGACCAGAGGGTCAGAAAACATTTTAGATGATATGTTTTGGTCCCAGAAGGAAAATCAATCTCAATTCTTTTCCTTTAAAAAGGTCATTAACAATGGCCATAAACACTAATAGTGACTCCAAAGCTTTGAGACTGGAGATGAAATCTACTGATAGAGGAAAGGCAAAGAAAATAAACCCAAGACACTGTCATCAACCTCAGAAATTTTATGGTGGAACCTACATTCTAATGAAACATTGGATTTTCCCTGCAATGTTCAAACTTTATTTGATGGAAGACTACAGAAATGTTTATTAAAAAACAGACTTATGCACTGGTGCCCAATGTGGAGGAGATCTTGGTTTTCCATAAGGAAAGTGGATGCTGCCTTTCAGAATTAATTGGAACCTT
Source organism: Mandrillus leucophaeus (assembly GCF_000951045.1). NCBI lineage: Eukaryota > Metazoa > Chordata > Mammalia > Primates > Cercopithecidae > Mandrillus > Mandrillus leucophaeus. The sequence continues at coordinate 1,456,241 of NW_012102144.1, read as the reverse complement.
AAATTACCAATTGGCTATGTGAAAAGCCCTTTAAAATTAGAAATTGAATTTTGACTTTTACCTAACTATAATCTTACCAGTAATTCTAGGCTATAAATTGAGCACATGCAAATGTTTTGCCTAGGAAAGAATCCCTAAAAAAATGAGAAATCTCGGCCAGGCGTGGTGACTCATGCTTGTAATTCCAGCACTTTGGGAAGCCCAAGGCGGGTGGTTGCTTGAGCCCAGGAGTTCGAGACCAGCCTTGACAACATGGTGAAATCCCATCTCTACCAAAAATACAAAAATTAGCCAGTCTCATAACCTGGTCTCTAAATAAATAAATAGATTAATATTTTAAATAAAATAAATTTTTTTAAAAAAACAGAAATTGCCCCTAAACAAAGACAGACCACCACCACCAAAAAGCTCACTGCTCTGAATGAATGACTTTCTCCACTTCAGTAGTTATCAACTGATGGACAATTAATTGTCTTACATTTCCTGACATGACACATAAATGCGCCCATTTGCAGTTGGCCAAATGGATTTGACTAGAAGTGGAAAAAAATAACAAAGGCCCTCATTTATTAAACATCTGATAGAGCCATGGCCTTGACCAGGCCCTTTGCATACATTATTGCCAATCTTCTTATAATCCTTGCAGAATAGGTCTTATGATGTCCATTGTGCAGATAGGACTTCTCTGAGATTCAGAGAAGTTAAGAAAGGTTCCCCATAATTATGCAATCAGTAATTATTGAATCCAGACCTGATGGACTCCAAAGCCCCATGTTTTTCCACTGCCTGTCTTGGGGAGCTTTCAAAACTTCTAGAAACATGAATTTTGGTTTGTGATGCATAAAAGAAACAAGCCTGAGTAGAAACCAGTTCAGCCTTCTTTTGCTTTGTAAAAGTCCCTGGGACTGAGTCCTTGGGATCTGAATGTTTCCCAAGAGTTTTCAGCCAGATTCCTGATTTTGTTTATTTTACTTATCACAAGTCAGAGATAGCTGAATATTTGCATTTCTGAATAGGACCTTTTTTTACATTTCACTTTGGTTTTGAATGGCTTTCAAAGAAACTCAAAAATTGGACTGGGTCACCCAGCAACCTCAGGCCAGAGCTTTGAAATAGATCAGTTTCCCCGGACTTTCACAGCATCCTAAAATGATGAGAATTAGTACATTTGTAAGGAAAGGTCCTACTGAGTTAAGAAAATTTGGTCTTTCTGGACATGGCCTGATCCTAATATTTGGGTAAAAAGTACTCTACGTAATAGGTAGACTTGGTGGGAACTGGCTGTAGAGAGTTTGCAGGAGAGTGACTATGATTTCATTCTATCAAATTCACTGTACAAAATCTTGGGTTCAGTGTTGGTTTTAGAGTCCTGAATATCCTATACTTTGAAAGCAAGCCTTTTTCTAAATGGAAGAAAACTTATAAAAAATTGATCAGGATCACTGAGAAGCATTGTTTTAGATCAGAAGAGTGAATCTTCAGTTTTATGCTTTTAGATGTTTCCAGCCAGAAGAAAGAAAATACCTGGCCTGGATGAAACCCATTTTTACGTATTGCATTTCATTGTATTCTGTTTTTCCTCTCTCTATATATATATGTATATATATACATTTTTCCACCCATCTGACAAAAATGTCGCTCTAAGATGACATCTTCAGGGAGGGGAAACAACATTATATGACGCTAAGGGTATGTGGTGGGATCAGTGGCTAAGAATGCACTGTCAATGTTTCTTGCATTTGCAGGGCAGTGTAGTATTCTGAGTTCCTAGCTTCTGCTTGTTTTACATGATATTCTCAGATAATTTTCCCTTTGGATGTCCCCTGTGCATTTAGTTCTGTAGATATGAGTTGAATATTAAACCACAGGAATATGTGGCTAGTTTTGGACTGAATGGATATAAGAAACAAGAGACAACAATCGTTATTTATTTGGTTCTAATAATAAACTGAGCATTGTGCAGAATGTTTACTTAATCTTTATTCTTGTGAGATAAGTGGTTCTAGGTTCTATTAGATATTATTTATTCACTTGTTTCATGAATTCATTTGTACATTCCATAAATGTTTGAGTGTTTTTTATAAACCAGGTACCATTCTAGGCATTTCAGATATAGGAGTGAAAAAAAACCAAAAAAACCTTTGAACTCATTATGCTTACATTCTACTGGGGGAGGGGAGACAAGCTACAAATCACAAACAAAACAAAAAAGTCAAATATATATCATGAAAAAGGATGGCAATTGCCATAGATAAAAATAAATTAGGGAAGGGGGATAGGAGGTAGTATGGGAGAGTAGGTGGGAATTAGATTAAATTAAATTAGAACTTAATTAAATTAATTTAAAGGCGGTTTAGGGAAGTCTCCATTACGAAAGTGACATTTGAGCAAAGATAGGGGAAAATACAAAAGCAAGCCATGTGAGTATCTGGGAGAGTATTACAGGTTAAGGCCTGAAAGCAAGAATACACCAGGCATCTCTTAGTGATAGCAAAGAAACTAGTGTGGCTAGAAGAGAGGGTATGAATGATAGGATAGAAAATTACAGATAAAACTGAGGGAGACGGACATGAAGGCAGACTGTTGGGCAAGGAGAGGAAGGAGGGTTAGCCTATTGGAAGAAGTTTTTGTTTTCACTTTGAGTGAGATAGGACGGGACTGGCAGTGAAAGGGTGGGTGGAGGCACTAAGTAGGAACATGAATTTGCTTTTAAAGGTTGACTCTGGCTTCTGAATTTAGCAGAGGGTACAGGAGGAACACAGATGGAAGTGGTAAGACCATTGTAGTAACTCAGATGAGAGAAAGCATTGCTCAGATGACAGTGGTCACAAGGGAAGTGGTAAGAAGTGGTAGGATTCAGAAGAATTTTTGAGATAGTGCCAAAGGATTAGCTGAGAGTTTGACTATGGGGTGCAAGAGTCAGAAAGGGGTCAAAATGACTCCCAAGTTTTATGGACTGGACAGGTGAAAGGATGGAGTTGCCACCAGTTAAAATGGGGAAGCCTACAGGAAGAACAGATTTGTGGAGGAAGATCAGGACTTCCATTTTGAACATGTTAAGTTTGAGATGTGTAGGCATCATCATTTCATATCTCTGTTAAACAGAATTGAATATAGATGCTTGCAGTGGTTAAGTATCTTGCAAAAAATAATAAAGAAAGATATCTCCAGTCAGACCAGGTCTGACTATCCTAACACTGTGTTCACAGCTACTACACCCTTCTGCCTCGATCTTTCGATTTCCATCTGAATACATCTCAGAGTAGTGTAGTAATCATTTGAATTTGCAGAAAACCATCGAACATAATTTTAGCCTTTGAAAATGCCAAGTCTTCCGTGTTGTGAGCCATTTACATTTTCTCTGGTTATTTCTTCTCATCCCATCCTTTCATAGTGGTAATTTTGAGCCTTTTTTTTTTTTTTTAACCAAAAGGAAGGCAGGAAAAGGAGACAAGAAAAGCCACAAAGGATTTGAATAATGCATATTGAGAGTGACTGTGTGCTGTCCAAACTCCCGATAGAGCAATGCTAAATTGGAGGATGAGCATCTAATTCGATAATGGTTAAAATGACCTTTATCCCTGCTGCTGAGATACATTTCTCTGGATACAGGCTCAGACACATGTGCACATCTTAGTTCTGGAGTTGGCATTAATATCCACCCACAAGTAAATTAATTACATAAGCTGCTCCCCAAAAAAATGTTATAAAATTTTCAGGATAGTCTAGCTGACATGCTGGCCTGTAAAGATGTTCCTTTCACATCGAGCTAACATAGGAAGAGCTAGACAGTCAGAGAAAGCAAGACTGGAGGAAGCAATGGAATGAACTGTGTCCCCGGTGTCTTTTAAATGACTTGTTGACACATAGATAGTTCTTTGGGATGAGGACAAGATCCAGGGGGCAGACATTGGTTAGGTACATGGATCGCTTCTCTACAGAAGCATTTCAGAGGGTGGCTGAAGCTTTCCAGCTCTGTCCCCTGACTGCTTTTGACAGTAGCATAAGTCATGTCAAGTGGGTCTGCCCCAGCACTGTCATCTCCTAGCAGACTGACATCTCCAGGTAGCCTTGAACTCTCCAGTCCAGGCCTTCAATCACAGTCCACCTTGAGAGTACCAAGAAACTTTGGTCACTGTTTCTACCAGTCATAGCTTTCCCACCAATTACTTAATCAGACACAACTTCACTCACCTCTGGAACAAATCTCTCACCCACTGCCCTCCCTGTCTTCCAGACGGCTTTCATAAATAATCCCATGGCAGGCACAGAGTGGGTCCTTGTATTATCTTCACCTCTTTCCTGAAAAATGTGAACATCATTATTCTGCTGATGTCAGGTTACAAATAATCATTTGCAGGGCAGTGTAGTAAACCTTAAAAAGGAAAAGAAGTCCTACAAAAACAGGCAATGTGTTTGGGAATGAGGAATCAACTGGGTAATGAAGCCCTGTTACCCCCATGAGGGGTAACACTGCCTGGTGACTATTGTCTTCAGTTCTCCAGGGTATCCCTGGATATAGCCACGATAGAATTCGCCAGGTGCTACATTTGTGGATTTCCTTGGTTTTTGTTCCTTTCTTGATGGGGAAACCAACTGTAAAATATTTCCACTCTTGCACAACAAAAAGAGCCCTAACTTGGGTTTCATAGCTTGCATAACTAATTTCATATACTGCTATATTTAATGTTGAAATTTATTTTCCCTTCTAATATGAAGTTGTTACATTGTGAGATCAAAGGTTGGGGAACTGGAGAGCCCTATCCCCCATATTCCTGGGGGCGATGGGGTGGGAGTAGAAGGTGTGAGCCCCTCGCTGTCTCCCTTTATTTGCCTGGCCCTGCCATCTCCCTTACAAAGCATATGCAGGGCCACCTACTTGGTTCTCATATTGACAGCAGCCTTCGACTGTGCTCCAAGAGTTGACATGTGAATCTTGCTTCCTTTTCTTAGACCTTTGTAGCATTGCAAAGGCTGGAGTGTTGGGGGGCAGTGGGGACGGGAGGATGGCCTAATGCCCCATCCGGCTGGGATGACCGTGACTCCCACATCCGCTTTCTTCCTTGGTGTTCCCTGCCAATCTCAGGCGCTCTCAGCTCCTTTTCATGGTAATAAGTGCCAGGGTGGTCCCAGACATAAACAGCCATCAGGCAGGCCTTGTCAACACTGGCTTAACGCCCTGAAGTCACAGCCCTTGTTTCCTGGTAAAGCTTTCTCTCCCTTCTTCCTCAATATTTTGGTTGTCGCTGCCACTGTTCAGAGCCATTCTCGTTTTGTGAGAAGCCTGTAAAACCTCCCCTAAGTGGGTTCATTGCCAATAAGGAGATACGTTTTTTGACAAAGGACTGTGACAACTCTCACAGCAGAGCAGGGCGTGGCAGGGAAGTGAGTGACTGTGGATTCCGTAATGGTTATCATTGACGCTGCTTCTGTGACTCAGGGCATTTAAAGAAATGGCATAACAAAAGACAAGGGAGAAACACAGGAGTTCTTGAGAAAAAATAAGTGTAAGCAGGGAATGATGGAGGAGAAAAGGGATGTGGCATTCAGATATAGCATCTTTCTTCTCCTTACTCTGGTGAGAAGAGACAATATTGATAAGTAATAGTCTCTAAGAGAGAAAGGGGCACCATGGAAGGAATCTTCAACATGTATGACTGCTCTGTGGATTGATTTCTCTGGGACCTTTGGAGAGAAAAGCACTTTGCCCATTTACGGGGATGAGATCTTGTCAAAGTCCTACCTTTACCTATCCATGCCTCTGTCAGAATGTTAGACTCCATTAGTTAACCAATATTTTTTTTAAAACTCACCTTTTAAACTTGGTGTTAAGAGATATTCTAAGAGTCCACTGAATAGAAATAATAGTAGTGATGATGCCAAAAAAAATGTACCATTTTTATGCCGTCTGGCTGAAACACAAAGAGCTTTGCGTGCATTATCTCATTTAATTGTAGCACAATGACATTGGGTACAGATACTACTATTCTTCCATCTTGCAGAGAATAAATCTGAGCTGAGAGAGGTGAAGTCACTTGCCCCTAGTGGCACCTTGGTAAAATGACAGGTAGGATTGCGGCCCAGGTCTGTCTGACTCTCAAACCTTTGCAACGTTTTAGAGCAAAATGAAGACATGCACCCTCCCCACCACCCCAGCTGCCATTTCCTGTGTTGGCAGCACCCAAGCACAGCCACCCCTTGGAATTTGCTCTTCACTGGTTGCTTTGGAACAAGAGGTTGTTACACTCTTGCTTGGGAATGAGAAAGAATCAGAGTGCGTGGTTAGCTCTGGTTTTTGAACAGTACCAGAATCTAGCCCCAGGCCTCCATTGCAACTGAAACCAAATAGCGTTCTGTACTAGGGACAGAAGCTTCTTCAGCCTGCATTTTCTCCTTCCCTGCTGTGTGACCTTGAGCACAACGTGTCTCCTTTTCTCTAGTCTTGAATTTGTAAAATAAATAGATGGACAGGATAATCTTTGAGATGCCCTGCAGATTGAACATTTGAGAGATTTTTCCTTGGTGAATTGCCAGGGGGCCAAAATTTACAACCTGCAGCCTTTGCTTCTTGACCATGTAAAGAGCATTCACCCATCAATGGAAACAGTAATTTACTATGTGGCATCTGGCAGGCCTCAAAGAGTTAATAAACCCTGAAAAATGGCCAAGAGAAAAGTAGTGTCGCTTCAGCCAAGGGGAAATGTGAATGTGGCCCTTTATTTATGGGATTGTATGTTTGCTTTTTGTAGTGTCTTTCTTCACAGGCACTAAAGGTGTTGTGAGAAAAGGTATTAAAGTCAGAACTATTAACATTGCATAGCTACTCTCTTCCTGGGAGACTGAGGAATCAGGCAACTCTAAAATAGTCTTAAGACACATTTCTTGAGGTCCTTGCTTTCTGTTGTTGCCATGGGTGTAAGTAGAGGTGAGCAACTGGTTGTCTTAACCAGGCCATTTTTCCAGTGTAGCTTAAGGATTAAAGTGGTTGGGGTGTGTGTGTGTTTCTTGCCCTGTCAACCAGATTGAAGTACAGTAGCACAGTCATAGCTCACTAACCCCAAACTCCTAGGCTAAATCAATGTTCCTACCTCAGTCACCCAAGCAGTTGGAACAATAGCCATGCACGATGCCCAGCTAATTTTTCTTTCTCTTTTTTTTTTGTTTGTTTTTTGTTTTTTGTTTTCTGTAGAGATGGGGTCTTGTCATATTGCCCAGGCTGGTCTCAAACTCCTGAGTTCAAGTGATCCTCCCACCTCTGCCTTCCAAAATTCTGGGATTAAAGTCATGAACCAGAGTGACCAGCCCATGCTGTATTTAAAGCCTAACTCTCCTCCTTCCTGGTGCTGTGACCCTGGGCAAGTGACATCACCTCTTTGACCCTCAGTCTCCTTATCGATATAAAAAAAATCCTAATAGCGCCTGAGCCACCAGTCTGCTGCTGGAATTAAATGAAAGAAGTCAATGTTCTTTAGCCCAGTATCCTGCACTTAATAAGAACACAATGAAAGGTAGCTAGTTTGATTTTCAGGAGTTCTGCTCAAACTGAAAGAGAGTACCCTTGGGGTGGCCTTTTTGAATCTAAATAACTTGTGCCAAATGAGTTCCCCGTTAGCACCGTGAGTCGGATTCCAGGTGGTTCTTTCTTTCCGACCTTTACAAAAACATGACATTTGCTTTATAGTACACCTCTGTGATGGCTATAGCTTTCATATGTTCGTTCATTTCCATAAATATTTGCTGACTGACTACAGTGTGGAAAGCAGCAAGTAAACATATGTGAGTTGCAGCTACTATCTTTTTTCCATGTGGTAAGCCCCACATGGTTTTCCAGGCCTTCCACTGAGCAACGTTTGAAACTTTGATCACTAAATCTATATCCTTGTGCTCATGGTCTTTCTTCAGTGGAACAATAGGTACAGGCTGGCATCTCCTTTGCTTCCCCCAACAGTGTGACGCCCAGGCAGTATTCACTTCATTTGCCACTATAATTGGCAAAGGCAGTCCTGAACCTTGGGCATACGCGTTGCATCCTTTCTGATGACATACTTTCCAGATGAGCTGTGATTTTATGTTTTGTTAAAGTTAAAATGAGAGTAGAATCAAGAAGAGCTTGTTGTTGTATGAAAAGATACAACTGAACATTTTTTAAATGAAGTGATTAAAATGTTACTCTCATACTCTGTAGACTCACAAAGGAAAGACCTTGAATAGTAATTCAGTCTCCTGTCTCAAAACACCTATCTGAGTGATGGTTAGCCATCTGTTGTCAAAAATCCTTAGATCAGAAGAGCCTTGACAACTTGGTAATAGGTTCTAATATATGACATTTCTCTTGGCCTTTCAGTGCTTGTTATTTCTCACCTGCTGTCAGCCAGTCCTGTGGTTGGAAATATGGACTAGTTGGTCAGTACCCCCATTTCATATTTCATGTATACAGATTTTCTCATCGATAAAGAACAATTGGAGATGGGAATCACCTAGATACATAGAACTGTGCCCAGACACTGTGCTAGGGCTGTCCCCCTGGCCCATCCATTAGTCCTTGCATAGCGGGCATCTGCCATAACTCAGGCAGTCCTGGTCCTCATTCAATTGCCTTCTAGTGGTTTTTTCTAAGCCCTTGCTTTTTCTTTTTTCTTTTC
>NW_012102144.1:1441501-1447549 GCF_000951045.1 Mandrillus leucophaeus | reverse complement strand
TTTTTTTTTTTTTTTTTTTTTTAGATGGAGTCTCACTCGCACTGTCGCCAGGCGGGAGTGCAGTGGAGGATCTCGGCTCACTGCAACCTCCGCCTCCCAGTTTCAAGCGATTCTCCTTCCTCAGCCTCCTGAGTGGATAAAACTACAGGTGCATGCCACCATGCCCAGCTAATTTTTGTATTTTTAGTACAGAAAGGGTTTCACCATGTTGGCTAGGATGGTCCTGATCTCTTGACCTTGTGATCCACCTGCCTCAGCCTCCCAAAGTGCTGGGATTACAGGCGTGAGCCACTGCACCCGGCTGCCCCTGCTTTTTCTAAGCCCCAGCATCTTCCACCCCCACCCAGAAGCCTCCTTCTGGCCAGATCCTGTGTACATCTCTGACCTCTACCTTCCCCTTCTTATTCCTTCTTGGTTCCTTATGGTATCTTTAGCAGCTCTGTGTAGAAATCCATCTTCTTTTGAATGTCCAGGTTCTTGGCAGCCTTGGCAAACCCAGGGATCCCATTCTCTTTAGTTATCCAGCCCTTCTCATTCAGGTAGACTCACCAGGGCTGTTTTCTGGCTTCTCAATAACTAAGAAACCATGTTCCTCGGTATAGGTGAAAGGACCAATGTGGGGCACCCCTAAAACCAGAGACAGCACACCAAACCCAAATTCGTCTGCACCATATCCAGTGCTACTGCTTGAGAGAGAGCCCTCGATAGAGGTTAAGAACAGACAGCCCATGTCTTAAGTTTCCTTTCCACCAGATAAATTGAAATGCAAGGATTTCAAGCACTTAGACCTTAATTAGTGAAAAGTTTTATCACAACATCTGAACAAAATGCCACATTTCAACATCCCCTTCAAACCACCTCACAGAAACAAAAGCCTGAATACCCAAGCACTTGGGATGCTGACCTTGGTACTGCTAAGTAACAAGCGGAGATTACATTGTCTGGGAGTCTTGCTCAAAGTTGCGAGGAAAATCATTCTGTTACACAAAGTTGGGTTGTTTCCCAAGAAAAAAAAGTGAGAGTCCTATTGGCAAAGTAGGAGGCTTTTTGGCTGTGAATTTGAGGAACTAAATATTCCCTAGAGCAAGAACTTGTCAGATGTATAACCAATAAACAGCATGTACTAGGTGACGCACTAAATTTGACCATTATGTCTCAGTGACACATGGTGATGTAAAAGTCAGTGCCTGAGAAAGGACTGGAAATGATCAGACGGAAATGTCCCTCAGAATGTAAGAGCTGAAACTTGTGTTTATTTGATGATCAAAATGACAGCCCCTCTATCAAAGCATAGTAGACCCATTAATAAACCTGTTAGATTTGAACATTTCCATGAGCAGCTGCTTTTCTTCGTTGGTAAGTTAGAAAGCATTAAAAGAAGAGTGTTTGCTATCAGATTAGATACCTTGAGAATTTCCTAATTGCCTTTAGATCTTAACAATATTAGGCAAATAATATGTGTGGCAAGTGCTTCATTGTTTTTTCCAAGTCAATTCCAGTCAAGTCCCCAAATTTAAAAACAAAAACAAAACACTGGAATGGGTAGGTTGCAGCTAGTCCAGACAGTAAAAAGATAAGGCATTATATGTAGAAACTACTTCATTCATCTTCATTCCATGAGCAATAGATGTCAGTTATACCTCAGATAAATTTTTATCAGTAAGTTTGGTGATAATTTAACTATTTTTCATTGTGCTGTTATTGTTTCCAACAGAAATGTATTGATTTGTGTTGAAGTCATGTGGGAAGCACTATATAAAGCATTGCAGTTATGCCATTCTGAAAACACCAATGGTCTCCACTAATAGTACCTACCTCTATTACTGAGTTTCACTGGATTATTGGGATGATTAAATTAGATGATGCATATAAAGTCTTAGGGTAATGCCTGGCTCATAAATGTGAGAGAGTTGTACCTTTTCCAATTATTCTTCTACAGATTGTTGCCAACTTTTAGGCTGTACCTTCTGATGACCACAGTAGATTGCTAAATTAATATTTCTAACAACTCTCTTTTCCCTTATATATTAAGAGACAGCTTGTTTGGACTATTTGTATATTGAAATGAGTATCCCTACAGATAGACTTGTGTTAAGGTCACCCATGTTTGTTTCTTTATCCTAGTCAAGCAAATTTTATCACCCATAATTCTATATCCTTTAACTCATTTCCTAGAAATAAATGTATCTTTGATTCCCAATGCTGTATCTCCCAGTTTTCCTCCATCTCTGTAAGTGTTATCACTGTCTACCCAGTGGCCCAAACCAGAAACCTGAAAGTTATCCCTGATACTGCCCTTTCCTCTCCACCCTAGAGTAGATCCATCATTTCTACTTCAAAAAAAAAAAAAAAAAAAAAATACATCTTAAATCCACCAACTTCCCCTATCCAAGCATTCCTGAGTCAGTTTCTCATTTCTACTCACACTGTATTCCCATTTGGGCTCTACTCAACAAAGTAAATGTTTTGAAACAAAAATCAGACCATGTCTTACTCTGACTTGAAACTCTTCAGTGATCTTTCATCTTGTGCAGAATAAAATCCAAACTCATAATTGTAGTTCATAGCTTTGCTGCCTGACCCCAGGAAGCCCCTCAGTGAGCCCTCTTCCAACCACTCCAGCCTGTTTGTTTCCTAGTACTTATCTCAATGAATAACCGTATATTTATTTTTGTCATCACTTAAGTGATGTCAGTTTCCCTCACTGGTCTGTAAGCTCCATGAAGGTAGAGACTTGTCAGTTTTGTTTATCCCTGTATTTCTAGTACTTTGCATAATTTCTGGAACATAGTAGGTGCTCTATAAATGTTTGTCACATAAATAAATGAATTCATTCCGAATTCAATTGAACCCTTATATTATTTTCTTTTTGGAGAAACATTTTAAGATATTAAAATTGGTCACTATTAATAGGGATTATCTGTGTGCAAGTCATCAGTCCACTTTTAGAGTTTGTGGAGATACTTCTAGGAACTTCATTCTAAAAGCCTTTTAGAATTATATCACAAAGTCTTTATATAGATCAAACACTATAGGCTGAATGATGAATATTTTTGTTTTGGTATAGATATTTCAAGTTGGGTGCCTTCCTTCCATCCTGTATACTCTATTAAGATTTTCAGAATGACTACTCCAAATCATAATATTCATAAAATTAGAGCCCAAATGAAAACAGCAATATTTTTACCTCCTAAAGTTAAAAAAATTAAAGCCAAATGTATTAATATGCATACTTTACATTTCTCTATGAGCAACTATTGAAAATTTTATAGTGGTTTGTGTTTACTAGAAAAACATGTCTGGTACATTTATGAATGGATAACTGTGAGCATGCTTGGTAATAGTGGCTGAATTAATGTGAGGCTACATGTTTCACATGGTGCTATTTATTAGGCATAAAAGGGCATGTTGGTCATTTAACAAAATCACAAAGTTAGTGGGGGAAATAAGAAATATTGAATGGAAGGAAGTGACACTTAAAATCTGTTTTCATTGCATTTTCACATTTTGTTCTTCATTCTTAAACTCATTTCCCTCTAAAAAGCAAGACCATTATATTGGGAAATAATGTGTCTTGAAAACCTGAGCCAGCAGCTTATGATCCGAGTGGTAATGACTTCTGTAATCACTAATGAGGCAATGGACATTGCATATCTCAGCACACTCACTGGGGCCGGCCTCTTGCCTGTTTTACAAAAAGCTGTCATATCAAATTTTTGTCCCGACTCCATGGGCACTTTGATTCCTAAACCTTTCTGAGAAACCTAATCTGAAATCAAAGTCAAGTTTCTCAGATGTGGTCAGACAAGGTCACATTTAAAACAGTCCAGTGAATCTGCAGATCAAAGTTGAAAGGTAATGCCTCCCTCCCAAAATTGGCACAGACTTACCTGCTAGCTTACCTTTCAGTTTCTAACATGCCTTTTTCACCTCTTCCCAATGGACTGGGAAAATGAGAGCTTATCTTCTGAAAAACGGTTGAAGAGTTTTATTCTTAAATCATTTAATGAAGAAATTGAACATAGTTGTATTTTGGAAATGCACCTTTATCCCAATCAGTGAATCACAAGGCATTTTGTTGAAGAAATATCTCACTATTTCATAGTAGGACTTCTTAAAATCAGAATTTCATGGTAATTTCAGGTTCATGAGCTTTATTTTTGGCTCCAATGATCAGGATTTACCCACACTCTTGAGTGAGCCAAAATGCCACACAGGATTGCTGCTGTAATGCTATGGACATTTTTTTTTCAATGCCACCTTCCTTCCCTATTGAGCCTTGAGATATTATCCAAACTGGCGCTGTAAAAGAGGGGAATGGTAACTCTTGTTAGGCATTGTCTTAACATCTCACAACGCAGGTTTTTTCTCAAACTCCATGTGATTAAAAAACAACAACAACCTTGCCATTGCTTTATATTGCAGTGTTCTGTCTCTTGTGGTCGAGGGCATAAACAACGAAATGTTTACTGCATGGCAAAAGATGGAAGCCATTTAGAAAGTGATTACTGTAAACACCTGGCTAAGCCACATGGGCACAGAAAGTGCCGAGGAGGAAGATGCCCCAAATGGAAAGCTGGCGCTTGGAGTCAGGTGAGCAATGCTTCTCCTCTACTGACTGCTTCCTTACTTTTGGCCACGTGGCTGACACCAGTGTGTTCACTTGTGTTTCTATGCACGGTTTTGGTTTTACTGAGGGGAGCTCAGGGACTGGGAGGGGAGAATCATTACCTAGATAGTCAGGATACTTACTAGCTGTGTGACATTGGGCTTCAGCCTCTGGAGCTTTGGATGATACCTATAATTAGGGGTGGCTGTGAGAGTGAATTCTAAGTGGAAATAGGAGTCAGATGGAGCACAGAGCAGTCCTTTAATACTTCACTGATGGCATTGCATTATCACCACATAGAAAACTACTAATTCAGACTGCACTGAAGCTGACTATGGTCACCTGGCAGAAATTGAGTCTTGGTTTACCTTGGTGGTTCTTGAAGAAAGGGCTATCAACAGAAAGTATTAGAAAATACCTCTGCCCGTTTGCTAATTTACAAAAGGTGAAGGACAGGAGGGAGAGTTCTCTGTTATTTTCCAGCTATATGACCTTGGGTAATTTAGTTTTCCTGAGCCTACTACACCTGGCTCTTATGACGACTTAATGCAATCATGAATGCCCCGTGCTTTGCAGGGGTCTTGAATGTAGTAGGCTCTCAAGAGTAATATTTTATTTGGGCAAGTGTGATGTGTGTATGGGATGGAGAAGGGGGTGAGTGCCCAAGACACTGATTACAGTTAGACTCCACTAATTCTAAACATTTCATAAGCTAGTCAGGAACTGGGTGTGAGTTTCCCTGTTGAACTTGAAACAGGAACTTTAGAAGCCTCTGTTTAATCTATAAACACTGGATATGTGAACTAAAGCCATTCATGTCAAATCTTTAGAATAGATCTGGTAACTCTACACTTGCACATTTTCTTAGTTTGGTTGAAGGTGCTAACTTAAAAGTAATAAGGCTCAATTTCTTTTAAAATATTCTGTATTTAATGCTGCTCCTTCTCTCCACTAATCTGAATCAATGAGGTTTTACTGTATTTCTGGTGCTTCCATGCAGTGGAGAATCATTCAGATGACTCCAGATAATCGATGGGAATCTAGGTTCAAGGTTGGCGGGCTCTAGAATGGATTCTTCCAGAGCCTAGAATCTTGATTCTTAAGGCCCCAAAATAGCTTTGGTCATAGCTACATTAACATGGGGAGGATTTGAGAATCCTCCATTTCAATATGACTAATGGAAAATTCCTTCAGAAACCTGAATGTATTTTCAGTGCCCTGATCTGGCATCACTGCCCTCCATATCTTCCATCATCAATCCCCAGGACAGTGGCCTCATCCCTCTCAAGGCCTTGATCGTAATGAAACACGGGGGTTTTGTTTGTTTTAATTTAACAATAAGAAAATAAATCTGGGCCGGGCGCGGTGGCTCACGCCTGTAATCCCAGCACTTTGGGAGGCCGAGGCGGGCGGATCACGAGGTCAGGAGATCGAGACCA
>NW_012102144.1:1435623-1441331 GCF_000951045.1 Mandrillus leucophaeus | reverse complement strand
AAAAAAAAAAAAAAAGAAAATAAATCTGTACCCAGCCAGAGCTAGTTCCTCCTTTGCCTTCCTTCAGGGAGCATATTCAAGGCAGTATTTCATACCAATTATCCTTCTTAATGTTTTTCTAAGTGATCCTTGTCATCTGTTAACTTCCATTCCTTTTATTTTTTGGAGCTATTTGATTCACGTAAAAGCTCGCAGCTAGCATTACTTAAGATACCATGCTAATTAGCGTGTCCTCTTGTGGACTTTCATGATCTGTTAGTTTTGTATGTTCCTTGGCCTCTACTTATCTATTTGTATTTACCTCTGAATATTAAGTTCAGAGCACGTAAGTGATGCTCATGTTAAAAGCCAATATTCACAAAGGATAATTAAAAGAATATTTTGGTCTTTATTGGTAAACACAGAGTGAGTTTTAATCCAGCATCGTGTGATCTTGATGGGAAGCCTAAAATTGCTTACAAAGCTGAAATGATTAGGTTTAAACCCTGGGGGTTTTTGCCAACATAAGGTAATAGGATTATCAGAATGCCTCCCCAGAAAAAACTGCACCTGTTCAAAATGATTGCTTGGAAAAATCAAGTCACCTTTGTAGAAAATGCAAGTAAACACAGTTATATAATGGTCTGTGGCCAGCCTTATAATGTCCTGATTTGATTTGTAGAAATGAATTATAAAAGCAGGCAAGACAAAGTACTGCATGGGTAAAATTCAATTTGGGTAATTTAGAAGTGTACCTGAAAATAATCAGACCCAGTGGTTAATGGAGAAAGACGGTCGGCATGATTAAGGATTATTGGCTTCCTAATGATCCAGTGGTAAACAAGAATATCCCTAAGGCTGTGATATTAAGCAAGAGTAATGATTGTCCACTTGCAGCAATATTTAGAAGATTTTATATCTGGCCTTTCTGTTTTCTGCCAGTAGTTACAGCCTAGTTATCCTGTCTTCAAGGTAGGAAAAATAACTGGTTTAATTTCTCATCACATCCAAAGGTCTGATGATAATATGATACATAAAATATTGGGATAGAAACTATGATAGCCATGGTAATCTTTACAGTCTCTCCCCCAGTATTGATGTTTTGAGATTTAAAGTGGATATTTCATTTCTGTGTCTTCTGAAATCTTGAATTTGTAAAGAAAATCAGCTTTTCTTGAAGGGGGCGGAATTATCCTTACTAGGGCCTCAAAGGGTTTTTCTCTCTCCGAAAAGGTTACATTTAATTTGTTTGGATATTTTTAATCAAGAGCTAAAGAATGCCTATGAATTTTTAAGACAAAAATTAGCATCAAGTTCTTGATTCAGACTGACAAATGTGAAGACTCTATATTCCCATAATGCAAAAGCGTTTCACAGTAAAACTTTTTTAACGTATACTATCTCTATAGAGTTTTTAAAATAAAGATCAAAAATAAAAAGAATAAATTATCAGATTATAATGAAAGTAACACACTAACACGTTCATCACTCATGAGTTCATTCAATCAAGTCATTCATCAGTCCTGAGACGCAGGTCTTTTTCACAGTTCAACACGTTTGTGGTCAGGATGGGCTTCACAAACTATGGAATGTCATGATTTCCTTAACAGCCCTTGTTGTCTTTCTTAGTGCTACAAAATATAAGGATGTGTCTTGCAATCAGTGTTGTCTTACATTCAATGAAGTAAGCATTAAGTTTTAAAGGATCTTCAGTGCTAATGCTGAAATAGAAACTGGCGAATTACATTAGGAATATACCATCCATTCTTGATTAAGACTTTTCTTATAATTACAGTTAGAGCAGCTGGGTTGTGGTATCATTCTGAAGTGTCCTTCAAGTGTTTAATAGAGAAATGTGGCAAATGTGTGGCTTGTGTTATTTGAGAAATTAAGGAAGCCATATGCATGTGGTCAGTGAGGAGAACCAGAGTTGCTTTAGTATTTTGTGCTTTCCATTTATTTTGTTTTTATTTGAAGCATGAGCATTGATATTGAATTGTCTGAAGACAGGCCTCTCACCCACACCCTCACTGACCTAGTATAAAAGACTGCATCATATTAACACCAATTTAAAAACTGGGATCACAAATGCACATTCACAGTAGCTATGCTACCTTGTCTAAGACAAATTTTACTTTGTGTTTTTGGTTTTGTTTTCGCTTGAGTTAGGGTGATTATCTCTGTTTTTTGTTTTATTTTTTTATGGAGTATCTGCCTAAAAGGTTTATTGGGAAGTATCAGAGGTATTTTATGTAAAATGCTTAGCCTAGAGCTAAGCTTTGAACTGGGGGTGATTTTGTACCCCACGGGACATTTGGGACTGTCTAGAGACAGTTTTGTTTGTCACAACTTTGGGGGGAATGAGGAGGAATGCAACTAGCATCTGGTGGGTACAAACCAGGGATGCTGCTAAACTTTCTACAATGCACAGGACAACCCCCACACAAAAAAAAGAATTATTTAATTGAGAAACCTCAGTATACTAGCATATACTGTATGCTAGTATAGAAAGCCTAGCATATAGTAAATGCTTAGTAAAAGTTTGTATTATTGTTATTATTATTGCTTATAAAAGTTGGTTTATATAGTTATTTTTCAAACTAATCGCTGCTTTAATGTCATCACCATAATTTCAGCAGTAATCCTGGAAGAAAGTACTTTAAAACTCTTTCTAGGTTTTCAAGTATGTATTATGATTCCCTAAACATCAAAAGTTCCATGGAGATTCTTTCTCTCTATGGAAATAAGCATCAAGTTCCCCTTTTAAGTTGGTGAGTTCTGCATACTAGCATTGCACAGTGGGGAGTAGAGGGAGATGAAACATAGCTCCCAGCTCAGTAGTTCAGAACGAAAAACATCTACTTTCAAATCTGCACGAATAGACTGTGGTGGTGGGATGATGGCTGTGGAGGGAGCACATTAATAGAGGCCCTTCAGAGTTCATTTTCATCTGCAAACAAACTAAAAGGTGTACTGAACAGAACAAGAAAACTTGGATTTACACACACACACACATACCACCACCATCACTGCCTCCAGGGTCACACAGAGGTCTTTCTGATGCTGTTTTATTCATGGGGGTGCCTGCACAAATCTCTCAGAATTCCAAGCAAGCCTGGCTGGCTCTGTATGCAAACTGTTGCCTCCCTTGAGACAGCACAGGAAGAAAAGTGGAACACAGAAAACTAACTCCGATGGAGTGCACCTCATTTTGAGCAAAGATTACTGTGAATGCGTTATTCAGAAAGGCAGGCTTGTACCTTGCTGTGAGCACTTAAGTCATGTAGAAACTTTTGAATGTGGTATTTCAAAGCTGGCTTTGACATCATGAAAATCAGAAGCCAGAATGACATATTGTATAATTGAACCTTCCTGTGTCTTAATTTGTCTTTTGAAAAATTATCAAACACTGTAGGAAGTGATGTTTTAAATGTTGGATACTTATGGCTCTTAGTACTGTGCCTTCATTGAACCATAAGTAATTTTTTCAATTACAATAGCATCAAAAAGAGGTTTCATTTATCTAGTAGCCTGAATAGTCTTATACATTCTAAAAGTCTTTAAATATGTTTTCATTTTTCTTTAGGTTGGTAAAACATTATGGGATTCTGCATATATTTAAGCCCTATGCCAAACTCAAATTTGTTTACAATATTCTTTCAGTATTTCTATTTGGATATATTGTTCCAGAAATGTGCTCTTTTATATTTAAGACCTCAAATTGAAATAGTCAAAAAAGACTTTTTGGTTGTTGTTTATTGATGATGATAATGTTTGAACATTTCTGCCATTTATGGGGTAACTCTACCATGTTACAGTACATTCTTTTCCAATGTAATCAATAGGAAATATTATTCATGTAGCTCTAATAAGCATTAAATGGCCATTCTCTATAGATAGGGTTATCACTTGTGTTCAGGAACCCTCCCATTACACCCAGGACATAATGACTTTAAAAGTCTGGTTTCTTGTGGGTCACATACTCATTCAATCCAATTAATACAATTGAACCCAAACAATAGTAGCTACGTTGATCCAAAATATTTTCTTCTGTTCAGCTAGCTTTGATGTGAACATATGGTTCTCCTCTCTGGCATAGATTTATCTGAAACAATATGCTTTCCCAAGTTACCTTCTAAATATAATTACCTGTTTTCTTAAAATCTGAAATGGAGAGAAAATTAACATTCAGCAGAATCCATTTGGGTGTGATTCTTGATAGAAAATTTCCATTAATAGCCTCGGAGAAAGTTGAATGATGCTACAGGTTAATTGGAAAATAATTTTTTCAAGTTTGAAAGAGCATGATTCTATTCTTTAAGAAGACTTCCTCCTAGAAATATGGCTTTAATGTATGTTAAGCTTGTTTTCTCAACACCAGACCAATAAATGGGGATGGAGCTATCACAAAATTTGGAACTAATTTTTAATAGCTAAGTGTAATAATATGCCATTCTTTCCAAATGTTGCCTTTAGTTTCTGGCTGTCAAAACCTTAATCAAGACAATAATTCTTGGCCTGGCCATAAGTGAGATTATGAAACCCAGCAATGAGGAAACTATTAAAAAATTAATTTAGAGGAAAGTTAATTGCAGATTTAATATGGTGTTTTGCAACTTGGTCAACAAAATGTTTCAACATGATTAACAATATTTTTCAAGGGCTGAAAACATTAAGCCCGAGGAAATGGTTTTTCCTGTCAGCTTTTATTCTTCATATATTCATCTGAGGTTGTAAATAGACACAAATTCTTTAGTGAATTCTGTGGTTAAAAAAATATTCCCTTATCTCCATGAATAGGAGCAAGAAAAGGAAGAGACTGGAGAAAATAATTCTACTTATAAGGTCCTAAAATCTTCAGTGGTTTACTCTCCTTGGGTTATATTTTTAATGTGCCAAGAAATTCTTCTTGTACAACACTGTCTCTCCAGTTTTCATGAATCTCAAATCCTCCAGGATAGAAATCATTTCAAGTTTTCATTTCTCATGGCAGCACTATTTCTAGGTTGTGCTAAATGCTTCATAATGATTTCTATCAACCTCTTCAATCCTTCAAGAATTTCATTAACTTGAGGGATTCCTCCAAACTTGAGCACCTTCCTCACTCTCCAGCATGGATAAGATAAGCAGTCAGTTTCCCAGTTTAAGACATGATCTGGGATTCCTTTCATTGCAAATTAGAAAGCGATGTGATAGCTATGAAAGTCATTGGATTAGGAGTGCACTCCCCTCCTCTGTGACCCTCGACACCCCCCGCCCCCCCAAAAATAAATGAGCCGAAGCTCCCACTTACGTCCTCTGTCTTCTTAGTGCTCTGTGTCCTGTGGCCGAGGCGTACAGCAGAGGCATGTGGGCTGTCAGATCGGAACACATAAAATAGCCAGAGAGACCGAGTGCAACCCGTACACCAGACCGGAGTCGGAACGCGACTGCCAAGGCCCACGGTGTCCCCTCTACACTTGGAGGGCAGAGGAATGGCAAGAAGTAAGTAGAGCCACGAAGGGGTACCTGCCAGGCATTTCACATGTGTGCCCCTTGCTATCATCACATCTGTTCCCTATAAAGCCAGAGAAGTCATCGAGCACGGTTACAATGCTGGCTCTTTCCCAAAAGGTTCAATGTTAGACTCGCGCGTTCGCTCCAACAAGGGTGGGAGAACTTCTTGTTTTTAAGCAATTCCTATGTCTGTCTGCGTTCCTGAGTGTTCCAAGTCTGGCCGCCTCAAAAAA
>NW_012102144.1:1419904-1435573 GCF_000951045.1 Mandrillus leucophaeus | reverse complement strand
AACAGGCCATGGGCCAAATGCATTCAGATATCTTTCACAGAAGGAGGGGGAGATAGAAGGAATATTTTAAATATGTCATTTTTGTCCAGATTTGGTCATTCTGTATTTGTTTAAATAGCCACAGGGCAGACTTTAGGTAGAACCTACTCTGTATTTTTCCTCTTTCTATGACTTCGGCTGTCGGGTAGAAGATGGGCATTCATGTGAAACCTTGATTAATTAGTGAAAGATTTCTAACATTAAAAAAAAAAAAAGGAATAGTATCTGAAGAAACTGCTCCGTTGATGGTCCATGCAGAAGTGGACAAGACTTGCTTTTTCCCTGGCTTCAAGTTAATGTTTGGTTAAAGAAAACATTGTGTCCATGGGGAAAAGTTCAGCCAGGGAAGTTTTGTAGGAGGTAACCTCTGTTTCCAGAACAGAAGATTAAATTGTAGAAAAGGTGGGGAAGAATTAGAAAGCAAAACCACATCCACTGATGTTTACATAAAAAACAAAATGCATGCCGTTTGAGGTGCAGAGATAATGAAAGATAAGACAGGAAATCCCCCACCACGAAGAGCTTTTCAGAACACAAAGAAAGGGTATGGTTTGGAGAACAGTTAGACTGTACCCCTGGCACTGTGCTGGGTACTTTTTGTTCATTGCTTCACTTAATCTTTTTAACCACCAGACAAGGTGAGTATTATTATTATCATCATCCCATTTTGCAGGTGAAAAAACTGAGGTTCAGAAAGTCTATGTCATTTGCCCAAGTGTCATATACCTAGCACCTAGCAAGTAGAAGAAGCAAGACTTGATGCTAAGTTTGTTCTGTTAAACCAGTATGAAATACTAGAACTGCATTCTTTAGCCCATTGAGATTCAGCCACCCATCCCTGTCTTCCCCTTCCCTCGCTTCCTCATGGATTACTTCCATTATTTGCAGTAATTTCTTTTCTTTGGGAAACTCACCCTCTCCATCTACTCAGTCTTTTTGCTGTTTTCCTTCTTTACTTTTATATTCCCACCAGACAGTGGCAGGGAGGAATTCCTAAAGCAGTTACATTTCAGATTTACAGCTCTTGAACCACATGAGTTATTTGGAACCCTAGAGATCATAAAATTCTACAGACTTGGTTCATATCCCAGCGCTGCCACACATTAGCCAAGGGACTTGGAGCAAGGATTTTTTATTTCTCTGAGCCTTGGATTATCCATCTGTAGAATGGGGATAAAATAACTTTGCAGAGTTGTTCTGAGAAAACTGGAGATAATAGTGTTATCTATTACCAATTATGGTTTGGGGATTGGCAACGTCAGATATAGAAGGAAGAGGAGACTCCCTCATCTGTCTCTCTCTCCCCCTCAGTATGACCTCTTGATTCTCTTTGTTTCAGACCTACCATGGCCTACTCTCTCCATCTCCCTCTTTGTGTCATGCTAAACCCGACCCTGCTCCAAGGAGCAGAAAGTAAGAGAGTGTTCAGAAATGAGTCTAAGCTGACTGTTCGTGCTTTAGCCAGTTTTTGAAAATGCTAGAGACAATCATGAAAATGCAGACTCTGTTTACAATTCCTTTTGCATCCCAAAGAATAGAAAAACCTTGCCACATGTGCACTGAAGAAATTCTTCTCTGATCATGCAAAATATGCCTAAAATTTACTTCTTTGCATGTGTCGTGCAGATGGGTTTTTTTAAAACCTTACTCAAATATTGCTGTTAAACTCTGTGGAAGAATACAAGGCTTCAGGAGACAGCCTGGCCTGGGCCTCTATATCAGATATAGAGATATAGAGATACTCTATATCATAGGAGTATCTCCTATGATATTCCTATGGTGTCCTATAGGAGGCCTGTCATTGGCAAAGTGATGCCCAGGGCAGCTGGAGGTGGGGAGAAACCTCACCAAAAGTTTTCATGTTTCCCATATATGCAAGGCCTGCTGACAGCCTGCTCAGAAGGTCTCTGCAGCAGCAAGAATGAGAGTGAAGGATGACAGTAACTGGGCAATTACCTTAATTGATCAAATCAGGAAAAGGGTGGCCACGCCTCCTGTTTGCCTGGGGTAGTCCTCGTGTAATTATTAATTGTTCCTACTTTTATGATCAAAAGCGCGCTTGTTCAACAGTAAGTTGGGTGGTCACTTGGTAAGACAGCACCCTTCAGGCTCCCCTAAATCACAGCCCTCACTTCCTTTCTTGCTCCCACCTCGTCTCACATCCATTCATTCAGCTACCATTTTACCTGATATCCACTGATGCAGGCACAGGTTTCCACTTTTCTCCCACACCTAGTGTCGTCTTGACCTGAGGTCAGAGAGTGTGCCACAGGGGCAGCCTCTCAGCCCACTGAATGGGATGTGTAGGAGCCCCCCATTACAGGATACCCTTTCTTTCTTAGCAGTCCTTGGTCACCACCTCAGAACTCTTGTTTGCTTGAGTGTGCACTTTGCCTTTTGCTTCCCCTTTTAATAGTCCCCTATGTGAACTACTAAAACCCACCAGTTTGTTGGCAAGGTGTATTTCCTGCTAGGTCTGTGGGATATGGCACCATCCTCTTTTTGAGAAATAATCCAGGCATCTGCCTAGAGAAGCACAGTTTCTGCACCCTCACCATGGCGTGGTCATCAGGGATGTTCTGTACAACCACACAGGTTGTACACTGCACAACTTTGAGGGGTGCCTTTTTTATCAGCTACAATGTGAGGAGCATCCCCTAGACTTGTATAGTACAATGGCCCTAATACTGATGATAATAAAAATAATAAAGCTTGTTGTTTACTAAGCTACAAACCAGGCACTATGTTGAATATTTTCACATGAAGTACTTCTTTTAAGCCCTTTCCATAACTCTCTGATGTAGAATTTATATTTTTATCCTCATTTAGTAGGGGCAACTTGGGGCTTAGGTAGTATGGCTGGAATTGGAAGCCTAGAAGCTTGTCCTCTGACACCTACACGCTGAATCATTATCTTCACTAATCCCATGCCAACATAAACCTAAAGTGAATTATTTTATTTTCCTCTCAATGACTTGCCACGCCTCTTACTGGAGAGTTGCTATCCAAGTGTATTCCCTTTACTGGGTTATAATACCTACCCCTTCTAAAAAGGAGATTCTTGATCTAGTTGGCTATCAGACTTTAAGCCATGTCACCGGGTGAGTCTTGATGATGTTGGAGCCCCTCAGTAGACTTGCCCTGTTCATTGTGAGGCCCATTGGTTGTCCAGGGGCAAGGGGCATCAGGATGCCTTCTTGATACCATGAGAGTAGAGCCCAGACTTTCAGATATAGGGCAAAATAATTGGACAAGAGAAAAATGCTGTATCCACACATCCACATCTCATTTTGTTTACACCCTAGAAACAACATGTTGTAAGCAAAATTCTATTCAGTGTGTGGCTCTGAAAAGTTGACTCTGAATTTCTAGACTTCACTTAGCTCATCTGCAAAATGGGAATTATATGGCAGACTTAGCTCAAGGGTCACAGTGAGGATTTGGTGAGATGACATGATTCGACATGGTGACTAGCACATTTTAAGTCTTCCCAAAGTAGACCTCTTTTTAGTACAGTGGCCTTCCGATGGAGGTTTCTGGTGATGACAGCAGTTTGGCTTAGCCTACACCTTATGATGTTGAGCTTCTAAATATCACCTGCCAGCTTCAGGTGAATAATTTGTCCTCACAGTGGTCAGTTTTAGCCACTTTAGAATTATAATGCTCATGAGGCTGTTTGGGAGAAAAAAGTTTAAAAAGACTTTTTAATTCTTTTGAGAATTATTATCACAAAGGATTAACTTGTTAGTAATACTACACTCTGACATATAAATTCACTTAGAGCAGCAGAGGTCCTTCTGATCAAATTTGAATTGTGATTGTATAGGGCTATACATCTGCAGCATTGAGGAATAGATCTCACAGGTCCTGCACATGTTCTTTTTCCCTTTTATCTGGAATACTCTCTTCCCTTGTGGTACCTCTTCATCATAAGACCACCTTGCTCTGACCTTCACCTCAGTCACCCTTTCTCATCCTTCAGGCCTCAACCTAGGTGTCACTTCCTCTCAGAAGCTTTGCCAATCACACCACCCCACTAAATCTGAGTCAGATACTCCTCCACTCAGCTCTCACAGCATCCTCAAATTACTGTATTCTGGCAGTTAGCACCCAGAATTTTCATTGCCTGTTTTCCTCATCTATGTTATCAGTTAGTTAAGGTCAGGAAGCTTGTTCACCAGAATCTTCTCTATCATTTAATATGGTACCTACAGCATCAAAGACACCTGTTGAATGAATGAATCTGCGAATGAATGGAGGAACAAAATAATGGATGGCTGGAAGGAAAGAAGAAGGGAGGGAGAAAGGAAGGAGGGAAAGATGGACGCAAAGAAGGAATGAGGAAGGGAGGGAGGGAGGGAGGAGAGAAAGAAGGAAGGAAGGAAGGAAGGAAGGAAGAAAGGAAGGAAGGAAGGAAGGAAGGAAGGAAAGAAGGAAGGAAGGAAGGGAGGGAGGGAGGGAGGGAGGGAGGAAGGGATAATAACATAGAACAGTGCCTGCTAATTGATGGACTTTCATCTTTCACTCTATAGAATAAAGGCATTTTAAAATGACTTTTAGAACATGAAGCAGGCTGGACACAGTGGCTCATGTCTGTAATCCCAGCACTTTGGGAGGCCAAGGAGGGAGGATCATTGAGCCCCGGAGTTTGAGACCAGTCTAGGCAACATAGTGAGACTCCATATCTACAAGAAAATAGAAAAAATTAGCCGAGTATGGTGGCATGGACCTGTAGTTCCAGCTACTTGCGAGGCTGAGGTGAGAGGATTGCTTAAGCTCAGAAGGTCAAGGCTGCAGTGAGCTGTGATCGGGCCACTGCACTACAGCCTGGGTGACAGAGCAAGACCTTGTCTCAAAAAAATTAAAAATTTAAAAAAAGCACAAACTCTGTTTTTCCTGTAAGAACAGCTGTTTTATTTTTTGTCACAATGCTACATACAAGCTGTGGCTCAGATATGTCTGACCGTTGCAGAACTACTCACCTCATTGCTGTTTGGTGCAGTATGGGGACTTGGGCAACTCTGATACATACTTGGATTCTGAGGACTTTTAGTAAGATCAGCTGTAGAATGATTCCCAAGTTCATCTCATTAACACAGAAAAGTTAGAAATGAGCAGCAGGTCCTTGGTCAGTTGATTTCAAAGATTTTCCTGAAGTTAACAGTAGGGAATGGCCAGGTTTTGATGTGCGCACAGAGCCAGATACGAACTCTTTATTGCTGATTTTATTAATTTGTTGAACAAACATTTATCAATCACTTGTGAAGTTCCAGGTGTTAGGCATTAGGGATGCTCTAAAAATCTCAAAGCACACATAATCTGCTCTGAAAACCCCAAAATGCTGTGGTCATTCTCCTCCCCACCTTCACCACCCGTGCCATTTCTCACTTCCAGCCACCATGCATGCTGAGCCCCTCCTGAGAATGTCCTCTTCCCCTCCTTGCCTGGTGAACTGATGTCCTCCGTCATTCCTCCTGCTCATCTGCTGCTACCTGGGCCCCATTTTGCAGCATCATGGGAATTGCCCTGTTGTTTTTCCTATTCTCTCCTTGGTGGCTTCTTACTCAGTTACACACTCTGTTACGAAACCCATATCTGCTTACACAACTGCACAAGGTAGCCCTAGGTGTTAAACCCCAAGGGTCACCAGGTAGCCAGCTGAGCTAACACCTGAGACCCCAAGCTGGGAATAGCCGCCACCCTGGGTGTTCTAACAGGGAAAGAGGCAGAGTAGGAAGCCATGGGGGCTGCCTCCCGGGGCCCAGCATAGACCTTGGCTCATTATAAAATCGTGATTGAACTAATGAATGACTTTAAAGTTACAAAGTGTCTCCATAGTGTTATTTCTGCCTCCTTCTCCCCACTCCACCCCCTAGCAAATATATACTATTTGGGAGCAAAAATGTCTAAATGCTATATACCTGACTTTAAAATGAGCTTTGAAGTAAGGACTGCTTTTTTTGTTGTTGCCATTTAAAGCAACGCTAGATAAACCGATTTTTCATTGCTGCTTCTCATGACATAAAAACCCAGGAACCCTGTGGTTCTATGAGTTGCCATCCATACACTGTGCAACAATGGTAACCCGGCACTAGAGAATACAAGGTCTTTCATCCATGGAGAAAATCAACAACCTTAAAAGGTAGAGCCTGTGAATATCTAGTGGTTTTCTTCCCCCCATGGTTAGGGAATTGCACCAAAAGATATATTTGAAAGTGTAAAGCAACTTGATTATAATCTTTAAGCAAAGAAAATTTCTACCCGTTGCATTAAATGATCCTTTATAGACCATCACTCTGTGGCCAACCTACCTGGCTGAATAAAATACCACCTTCAGGGTTTACTTTAGGTCTTCCTTACCTGCAAATTTGGAAAAGTTCTTTTCCCCCTGTTAATTTCAGCACATTGAAAGGCACATGTAGCTTGCAGAACAATGGGCGAGCTGCCCGATTTAGTCCAGCACTGTGATTATTTTCTTTCTGAATTATAGTGTGTAATGAAATGCAAGGAGGCTGGTGGCGTTGCTCATGCTAGCGATTTTTCTAAAAGTCATACTGAAATTAGAGAAAACCTTTTGGAAATTAAAATGAGGCTAATTTAACTTTCCAACTGTTTTTCAGAACTTCTAGATCATATTCCAGGACAGGGAAAAGAGTCATAAATCCTAGAGGGTTGAGGGGGAAGCCATATTACAAAAAGTTGATAAAACCTGATAGCAAGGGCTGGATTTGTTTTCTGATTACCCAGCCCCCATACCCTAGTTAGGATTTAAGATTCCAGGAGAAAACCCTTGCCATGTGATTTTCAGATCTGCTGTTGACTAATTAGGAAACCCTGGGCAGGTCACTTATTAGTTTAATTTTTAATTTTTAATTTCGTAAAAGTTATATTCAAGGTAAATTTTTCCAGCTCCCTTTTTCACCATTGGCAAAATAGTTTTTATGGTAGTTAACCATTCTTTAAGACAGAGAGAGAAATGCTTAACAAGCATAAAGTATTTAGGAATCATTGTATTTCTGCTCTGAACTGTTACTTATTGACGCAGATTAAAGCTTTGTGGATTAGTGAAAACAAAAGAGGATACTGGAAGATTTAGTCCAGGTTTAGCTGTGCAATAATTAGGATCTTCTCAGAGTCACCTAAGTCCTAATTTTCTAAGGAATTACTTTTTCTATGGGTAGTTAAGTATTTGCATATATCTACACATCACGAATTAACTTTTTCTTTTCTTTTTTAACATTCAGTGGCCCTCTATCTCACTTTTTTAATGAAGAAAAAAATGTTATCACTTTGCAGTAGTTCCCAGTATACTCTAGGGGAATAGAAAAACCCCAAAACCACTGAGCTAGGGATGAGCTAGGGAACTGGGCTCAGCCGGCCTCCTGCACTAATTTGAAGTGATTCTGCTCCTCCATGCTCACCTCACAGTGGTTTCAAGTTATGTTTATGCTCCAGAAAAATGAGGAGTGACTCCATATTCTAGATGTTGAGGTTTACTCCCAAGCAGCAGAAATTTTGAGTTAAGTTTGCAAGTGACAAGGGGCTACCAGGAAATGCCAGCATATCCCTTCTCCTTCCTAAAGGATCAGGATAGCTCACGAAAGACACAGGTCATACTATATGACCCAGCAATTGCATTCCCAAGTATATATACCCAAAAGAATGGAAAATAGGTGTTTAAATGGGTACATGAATGTTCATAGCGGCACTATTTACAATAGCCAAATGAGAAACAACCCATATATCATCAACTGAGGAATGGATAAACAAAATGTGGTATATCCATACAATAGAATATTATTCAGCCTTAAAAAGGGATGAAGTATTAATACATGCTGCAGTATGGAAGAACCCTGAAAACATTAAGGGAGAGAAGTCAGGGAGAGAAGAAGGCCACATATTGGATGATTCCATATATGTGAAATACCCAGAATAGGCAAATCTACAGAGACAAAAAGCAGATTGGGGGTTGCTAGGGGCTGCAGGAAGGAAAGAATGGGGAGTGACTGCTTAATGGGCACAGGGCTTCCTTTTGCAGTGATGAAATATTCTGGAACTAGATGGGGTGATGGTTGCACCATATTGCAGATGTACTAAATGCCACTGAATTGTACACCTGTGATAGTTAAAATGGTGCATCTTATATTTTGTGTATTTTATCACCAAAAAACAAAAAAAAAGGCATGGGGCATATCATAGAAGACATTTCTGAATGAAGCTGAGTTCCAAACACAAGTGCCTTTGAGGCAAGGCAGGTGCTAAAAGGAAAGGCTGCCCATTAGATGAAAAAGAGAGGTGGGGTCTGTGGTTCTCCGTAAAGATACTAAAATTAGACATTTAAAACGACAGTGTGCTAGCTGGGCATGATGGCTCACGCCTGTAATCCCAACACTTTGGGAGGCCAAGGCAGGAGGATCCCTTGAACCCAGGAGTTCAAGACCAACCTGGGCAACGTAGTGAGACTCATCCTACAAAATATTAAAAAATTAGCTGGGCATGGTGGCTCATGCCTGTAGTCTCAGCTACTTGGGACTAAAATGTGGGAGGATGGGTTGAGCCAGGGAAGTTGAGGCTATAGCAAACTGTGATCACACCACTGCACTCCAACCTGGACAACAAAGGGAGACTTTATCCCAAAGAAAAAAAAAAAGAAAAAGAAAAGAAAAGAAAAGACAACATTCTAACCACACAACAAAAATCACAGTTGTTAGATAAGCCCTTTGCCAACAAGATATTCAATCCCTGGCCTAAAAGAAACTGCAGCAGTCTTTGGTACAGTTTTCAGTTAGCTCACTGGGGCTTCCCAGTGCAGTCAAGAGTCTTGAAATGTTGGGGTGACACAGAAGCTTTAGATACAATAGGCCTTCAGTGACCTTTAGAACACAGGGCACTAAGGATAAACTTCAGGGGTAGGGTTTGCTGTTGGTTAAAGCAAAACAAATAAGAATCTGTGGATGCAATGGAGATTATCCTAGAATGAAACATACCACTTGCTCTGTAATCATCCCTTGACTTATGGGAATAAACATAGCTGTCCCATCTACCTCACAAAGAGATATGTGACCTGGGGCAAGTAACTTAGGCTCTCAAAGTCCCATTTTCTTCATGTGGAAAATGGAATTACAGTAATTGTTAACTCTCGCTACCTAACTGTTTTCTTTGTTGTCTGCCTTTGCTACTAACATATAAGCTCCTCTCTGAAAACAGGGAATGTGCCATTTGTGTGCACTCTTGTTCACCCAGGAGCTGTCACAGGGCCTGACACCTAGTAGGAACTTAGTGAATATTTGCAGAATGATGTGGGATGAGAGCAGTTCCTCTGGAGAAGAAAAGGCATCTGGGGCCACAGGAAAGCCCTCTTCAAATAGCTAGAGGAGATTACTTGTGAGAGCTGAAACTTTCCTTTACGCTTCCCTGGAATAGAAAACCAGGACAAGGGCCTGGAACATACAAAGAGATTTGTTTGATTCCATGTTATGAAATGAGACGGCTACCTGGGCAGGTACTGATGTCCCTGACCCTGGAGGTATTTAGACACCAGTTTGGTAAACATTTGGCCATAAGTGTTAAAGCAAGTCACTTGTGAGTAGGGGTTCCAGGTAAATAGGATTTAAGGTCCTTTCTAAACTGAGATTGACTCATTTATACTTTCGTTCCTTCCTTTAGACAGCCCGGTGGTGAACGCCAGGAACAGAGTTGTTAGGTAACTAGAGTAAAATGAAGAGTTCTCGGCCAGGCGCGGTGGCTCACGCCTGTAATCCCAGCACTTTGGGAGGCCGAGGCAGGCAGATCACGAGGTCAGGAGATTGAGACCATCCTGGCTAACACGGTGAAACCCTGTCTCTACTAAAAATACAAAAAAATTAGCCTGGCATGGTGGTGGGCACCTGTAGTCCCAGCTGCTCGGGAGGATGAGGCAAGAGAATGGCGTGAACCCGGGAGGCGGAGCTTGCAGCGAGCTGAGATCGCGACACTGCACTCCAGCCTGGGTGAGAGAGCGAGACTTCATCTCAAAAAAAAAAAAAAAAAAAGGAGTTCTCTGGCAATCCCTGCCCTCAGGACTCTTATGATCTTAAAGGCTATATAGACAGGTAAACACATAATTACAGTCATAGGATATAGAGAACTATGGTTTATTCTTCCCTTTTGTTTGTCTTTAACAGTGCACCAAAACCTGCGGCGAAGGCTCCAGGTACCGCAAGGTGGTGTGTGTGGATGACAGCAAAAATGAGGTGCATGGTGCACGCTGTGACGTGAGCAAGCGGCCGGTGGACCACGAAAGCTGTAGTTTGCAACCCTGCGAGTATGTCTGGATCACAGGAGAATGGTCAGAGGTACCGTCCTGGGGACTGTAACTGTGGTCGGCTCAGCCATGGCCTAAGAGCAGCAGAGGGATAAGTGCAGGAATGTGGGAGACTTGAGGCTACCTGCCCGATCTGCCACTGTGAACTGTGTGTTTTCTGACAAGTCCTCAGCCTTCCCAAACTGGAATTCCTTGTATGCAAAGTGGGAGAGATGTATGAGATGGTCTCTGAGTCCCTTCAGGTCACATTCTGTGATTTACCTTGATGTCCTATTGGCATAAAGAAGAAATTATTGCAGGGGCTGCAAACTCATAGGATGCTTTGAGGTGCCTGAAGACAGTTAAGTATAAGAAAATATTGTAGTGCCAGGGATACAAAAGGGAGAGGTGGTGACTGTGACAAACTAGCATATGCTGTGTGAAGGAAGCAGAATCTCTTTCACTCCAGCTGTGGCCATGCAGAAATGTGGTCTAGCGTTACCAGACCTGATTTCTCAAAAGAGGCTAAAAATCTGGACTAGTATGTGAGATTTCCTAACTTGAAAATGGGGGCTCAAATTTTTGGTTTTAAAACGTTGTAAGGGGCAAACAAACCCTTTCATGAACCAGAGGTGTTTTGCCTGTTTAACAAACAGCTTCAGAGGAACAAAATAATTTTCTATAATATCCAAAGTATCTCAAGTACCATTTTTTTTCATATATCCTCCTGCACACAATGCTTATCTAGATCCTTTTTATTGGTAATAAACCAATAGTAATTATAGCATGATTATATTATTTTCAAACATCATAATATGTTCATGTCTATATGAGAGATCTATAGCGTTCAAACCAGTTGTCATTTGCACAAAAGTATTTAGAGCTTTGAAAGGGAGGCATCTGGACTCACAGTAAAGGTACTGAAAATTGTTAGGTAATATGATTGCTGCCACTGGGTCTCTTCAAAGTTTGACAGGGCAGCAATTTCACATGTTAATGAGATGAATATTTGCATTTAGATGATGTGTGTGTTGGGTGTTGAATTGCTTCCTGCACTAAAGCTGATCCCAAAGTCTTTTCTAATTATCTCTTCCTATCCTTTATTCCTGTGAATTTTGTCCTTCGAGGGGGCATTTGGCAGTGTCTGGAGACAGTTTGGTTGTGACAACTGGGGAAAGGGGACCCTACTGGCCAGGGTTGGAAGGTGAAGGCCAGGGATAGGGCTAAACATCTGATAGTGCACAGCGCAGCCCTCACAATACAGAATTATCTGGCCCAAATGTCAGTGGTGCTGTGGCTGGGAAACCCTGCTTGACCCCAACCTTGCATCTTCTTGGTATGCCCTGAATAGTACCGTATGCCCTTAGAGAGTGAAGAGGAGACATGGTTCTGATCTTTAGGAAATTGATTTGCTCTTGGCCAGCCAGGAACATGTGGAATCCAAATGAGTGTTCAGAATAGTTCTTGACATTGGGTTTGAGGCATAGGTTCCAACCCATCCAGATCCCAACGCAGGGGGATCTCACCTTGCACCTGGCCAAGACTGACCTCTTAATCTTATCTCCTGTGTAGTACTTTTGTTATGCTGAAAGAGTTTTGATCTCTTTCTAAGACTTGAGTCAAATTACTCCTATAGCTTTAATATAACCGTAACCCCCAAAAGATGAGACAGGGAGAAGATTGAAAAGAAAAAAGGAAGCCTTCCACATTTCTGTAAATTCGCAGGTGTATCATGAATTGAAAAGTCTGAAAATTTATGGGCAACAACTAGACGGCTGGAAACAGTATTTAGTACAGATACAAGGACCATAGGGAAAGAAGCCTGCAACGAGGAGAGAGGGGCCGAAAGGGACTGGCACCAGCTTTCTCTCTAGAAAAGAAGACATACCTTCTCTCTGGGACCTCTATTACCTGGAGGCCTCTTTGTATGTTTTTCTCTGAGCTCTGCTCCACCTGAATTGGAGGAGGCCCGAGCTAGACTCGCAAAGAAGAGCTCTGTCAGTCCTGATTGACACATGCATTTTCTAGTGGGGACTGAAGTGTACAGCTCATGCAGGGAGCTCACACTCTTACTGTTTTGCTTTGCTGTTATTTTCAATTTAGAAAAGTAATACCTGCTCATGTGGAACCAAGCACATACATCAAGGCATGCAGAGTCTACAGTATGAGCTTCTCTCTGAAATGGTTTGAGGAAACCAGCAGCAGTCAACATTTTCACAATGCTGATATCAGCTGGCTGAGAGCATCTCTTCTTGCCAGCTTCTTTACAGAGATGTGGAGGCCTCTACATTTAGCCTGACCATATTTGGGGCTCAGTTTCATCAGCAAATGCCTGTCACCCACTGGGCTCCCCCTCCACGTAAATAGCTAGGGGACTGCTTTTGCTCCTGGTTTGTAGGGGTCAAGAGTCTCATTCCTTGCCTCTCTCAAACACACAACTTTGTTTAAGTTAGTATGGACTGATGTCAATGCATGCGAGCACTGGGTTAGACACTAAGATTACCCACAGCTTAGACAGAGTTTGTTAGCCATCTGCATGAAACACCCCGGGCTGGCCTTACACTTTCCTGGCCTGGTGTCAACTTGGCCTTCAAACATTTGAACAGCAGCAGCCAAAGAAGGAAGAAATGTACACAGAGCATTTCTATGTCTCGAGCCAACTGGAAGGGAAGGCCCAGGGATGCTCTGCATGCCTCTAGCCGGACTTGTTCTCTCCTGCCTCTGGGATTTCTTCAAGGACAGCCTTTTCCCTGGAAAAGTTGCAGGAGAAGAAAGCCATGTGACTAAAAGCAGGAGGAGACATTAGGGCAGAGCAGACACTGTGGCTTCTAACTGCCCTTGAGAATTGATGAAAGCTGTGGTCCCTTACCCCAGAAAAAGCATAACACACCACATGTAGTATACTGTTTTGGGGTGTTTATCCCACCCTCACCCAAGAACCTTAAGTCTAGAGAATACTGGTGTTCTACCCCAAGTTTATGAAGCACGTTTACAAAAGATGACCAGTTATTTGATGCCGTTGTCTAAAAATATCATCAAATATCATCAAAACTAAATTAATTGTAACTTAGTTTTATTTTTTAAATACAAAACAATAAAAAAAATTTAAGGAGGTTGAATGTTGGGACACTATAACAATGTGTATTTCTTCTCCATTTCTGTATTGATTATGTTTAAATGCCATCGAGTTAGGATAGAAGAGTACAGATGAGGGCATGATATAGAGCAAGAGGTAGAAAAGCAGAAAGGTAACATGCCAGTCAACATCTATAGCCTAGCCGGGTGTGGTGGCGCGCACCTGTAATCCCAACTACTTGGGAGGCTGAGGCATGAGAATCACTTGAACCTGGGAGGCAGAGGTTGCAGTGAGCAGAGATCATATCACTGCACTCCAGCCTGGACAACAGAGTGACATGCAATCTCAAAAAAAAAAAAAAAAAAAAAAAAAAAAAATCTATAGCCAAGGAGAGAGAGGGGAGAAGGAAATTAAATGGAGAGCAGGTAGGAAAGCAAACAGCACCAAGGAGGGAAGGAAAACAGTCCCAGAGTCCCCTTTGGCTCAGTGCTTGGATTTCACACTCAAAATGCCAACTCACGGGTCAGCTGCTGTCTCCTCTTCCCTCCCAATTTGGTGATCATCATAGATTTAGAAAAAAGCAGTTTGCCAACCTGTGCAGTTGGGCTGAAGATGCAAACCAAATGAATGACAGCTGGAGCACCTCCCCCTCCTCCTCCCCTCAAAACCTCCAGAAGGGGTTTGAGGGATCCCCACCTGCAGTGGAGGCTGAGAAGATGCCAGTGGAAGCACCAGATCCCCGAGGCACCCTGTAGGGTTGCCTCTCTCCTGTGTGCTCAGGGCCTGCCGCTTGAAATGAATAAATAAGCTAATGAAGTGGGAGCTTTCTGCAGCATAGTCACACGGTCAGCGCTCGGTGTGGAGGTCAGGGGCCTATTGTGGGCTGCCCCAGGAACTGCTCGAACCTCTCCTCTCAACCCCTGTCTTTGCAGTGCTCAGTGACCTGTGGAAAAGGCTACAAACAAAGGCTTGTCTCATGCAGCGAGATTTACACCGGGAAGGAGAATTATGAATACAGCTACCAAACCACTGTCAACTGCCCGGGCACGCAGCCCCCCAGTGTTCACCCCTGTTACCTGAGGGAGTGCCCTGTCTCGGCCACCTGGAGAGTTGGCAACTGGGGAAGTGTAAGTAGAAGACTGAGCGCTCAAATCTGAAAACCCTTGGATCTCAACCCCGTATTAAACATGTCCTGCCTAACCCACTCTCCTTAGTAACTCTACTTCCGGGAGAGACTCTGGAGTTAGCAACTTGAAATGGGCTGACAGGGATCAAAGGGACTTCTTTCTGTTTACCAAGGTGGCTTGGTGCTTAGAACATGGGCTCTGAAGCCAGACAGTCTGGATCTGAACCCTGGTTCTGCCACTTCCCAGGTGAACAACCTTGGGCAAGTTGCAAAACTTTTGTGTCTCAGTTTTCTCATCGGCAAAACTGGTAGTTGTGAAGATGAAATGAGTTTACACAGGTTGAGCATCCCTAGTCCAGAAATCCAAAATGCTAGAAAATCCAAACGTGTTTTAGTGCCAATATGACACTGTAATGAAATGCTCCTTGGAGCATCTTGAGTTTCAGATGTTCAGATTAGGGATATCCAACTAGTAATACTGCAAATATTCCAAAATCTGAAAAAAAAAAAAAATCTGAAATGCAAAATACTTCTGGTCCCCAGCACTTCCAATTGACCTGTATATATAAAGCACTTAGGTTATAATGGCAAATATTTTGTCTATATTTTACTGCAAATTTTTTTTTTAAAAAAGCACTTAAAATCTGATACTCATAAGAGTTACGGAAGGAGTAGTTATTGTTGCTTATGTTGTTAAGAAGTCTGTATGTTCTAGTGCTTCTGTGTAAGAAATACTTCATTGCATTGGGGTACAACAAGGCAGAATATTTTAAATTGGGACTGCCCTGGAAGACTGTCACAGCCCCACTGGCTCTGCACCAGGCAGCTCTTAGTCTGGAAAACTGGTCAGGCAGCCAGGCACGATAGCTCACACCTGTAATCCCAGCACTTCGAGAGGCCGAGGTGGGCGGACCATGAGATCAGCAGATCGAGACCAGCCTGGCCATCATGGTGAAATCCTGTCTCTACTTAAAATACAAAATTTTTAAAATTATTATTATACTTCAAGTTCTAGGGTACATGTGTACAGCGTGCAGGTTTGTTACATATGTATACATGTGCCATGTTGGTGTGCTGCACCCATTAACTCATCATTTACATTAGGTATATCTCCTAATGCTATCCCTCCCACCTCCCCCCAGCCCA